>NW_028165063.1:201623-320193 GCF_964263955.1 Coregonus lavaretus
GGGTATAAAAAAGTCCTGAGTTTAGGAGGAGAGTAGTGGTAGTGGGAGGAGGGGGGTGGGAGACAGTAAGAGGAGGGCCCAGGGAGAGAGACCAAAAAACAGCCTGCATCTTCTGCATTGCTGGGGTTCAGGAGTCTGTTATCCATCAAACTAACAAAGGTTGAAGCGTATTTATGATGGGTTCTTTTCTGCTCCCCTCTCTTCAAACTCGACTTGAAACCGCCAAGCCAGATAGACTATAAGCCCTCAAACTCAACTCTGGACATCAAAGCCAGTTCCACTGCCTTTTTTTCATTGTTCCCCTCTAATCGGGGACTGATTTAGACCTGGGTCACCAGCTGTGTGCAATTATTTATTAGGTAGGACAGAAAACCAGCAGGCTCCGGACCTCGTAGGGTCAGAGTTGAATACCCCTGATACCCAATGAGGGTGGGGATATTACAGAGTGTTGATGCTTAAAGGTAGAGTGAGATACATTGATTTAAAAGACACAGAAGGAATGAAGCAGACAGTGTGAAAACAACTTCCTTGTGATATTCGCACCTTGCATAACTCTCATGCAGACTTGTCTGATGTGTTGATCGCTTGGTTCTTTACCCTGAAGGATAACATAAAAAAGGTTTATGATGAGAAAACAGCTTTTATACACATAGATTTAGCTTCTCAGATACATTTTGTAAGCCCTAATTGTGTTATGCCGGATACACTGGACAACTGTTGTCGATGGCCTATGGTCCGGGAGGAGGGAAAGGCCTAGAAGTAAGTAAGTATGTATGTAAGAAAGGAGGTAAATAGGTAAGTAAGTATGTAAGTTAGTAGGTAAGTATGTAAGTTAGTAACTGAATTTGTTAGTAAGTATGAAAGTAAATGAGTAAGTAAGCATGTAAATAAGTAGGTAAGTATGTAAGTTAGTAACTGAATTTGTTAGTAAGTATGAAAGTAAATGAGTAAGTAAGCATGTAAATAAGTAGGTAGGTATGTACGTTAGTAACTGAATTTGTTAGTAAGTATGAAAGTAAATGAGTAAGTAAGCATGTAAATAAGTAGGTAGGTATGTAAGTAAGTATGTAGGTGTATAAGTAAGCAAGTTAGTTAGTTAGTAAGCATGTAAGTAAGCATGTATGTAAGCAACTAAGTAAGTTAGTAAGTAAGTATATTAATAAGCAATCAAGTAAGTTAGTAAGCAAGTATGTGAGTATGTGAGTAAGTAAGTATGTGGGTACGTAAGTAATTAAGTTAGTAAGTAAGTTAGTATGTAAGTAAGTAAGTATGTAGGTACTTGTGTGAGTTAGTAAGTAAGTCCATAAGTAAGTATGTTAGTAAGTTAGTATGTAAGTAGATAATTAAGTAAGTAAGTTGTAAGTAAGCAAGTAGGTAAGTATGTAAGTAAGTATGTGAGTACGTAAGTAATTAAGTAAGTATGTAAGTAATTAATTAAGTATATAAGTCATTACGTAAATTAGTAAGTAACTAAGTTATTAAGCAAGTAAGTTCGTAAGTAATTAAGTAAGTTAATAAGTAAGTTAGTAAGTAAGTAGGTAAGTATGTAAGTAAGCAAGTAAGATATTATGTAAGTATGTAAGTAAGTAAGTAAGTAAGTAAGTTCAGGTGTATAGTCTTCAAAGTTTTGCGTGGAGGTGGTTTGGGGGTACCTACCGCTGGTCCCTGTGACCCCCTGATTCCTGGTGAGCCCCTGTTGCCCTGCATGCCACGTGGTCCAGGTGAACCAGCTGGGCCCTCGATGCCAGGCTGCCCTCTGCTACCCTCTGGTCCTCTGTTACCAGGCTCTCCTGGGTTTCCAACCTGGAGACAGAGAGGGGAGAGACCACTGGATCAGAACAACATTACATGGGTGGTACTGAGCACGCTCAATGAAGACTTCTGAGTTTCTACCCAACTTGATTATGTTGCAGAATATGGATTGGCTTTATCTGAAGCAAAGTCCGATATATCTACAGGTTCAATGCTGAAGTTGCAGTAGTGCTGAGCGATTAGTGCTTTTTGAGGTCGGTTCGGTTTCGGTTCAATTGATTTTTTTCTTTACATTAAATGCACTATGCATTATGTGGGTTGAATGCTGTAACAACACTGAATAAAACAATTAATAAAAGTCCCATGATGGTAGTGACTGTCCATTGCTGCTTATCACTTATTAACCATCATTTATTCACATTACTTTACTTTAATAAAATATTAGTTTTATTTGATGACTTTATTATTTCATTCCAAGTCATCTCATCTCTATAGAAAAGCTGCCTATGCTGTCTGACTAAATCACTATTTTAGTAGTTCTTCAAAGTAAATAAGGTAGACTTTTATGACTGCTGAATACCAACTATAAATCACTTAAATCATGTATTTTGAGGCTCGCGAAGCAACTGCTTTCTATTCCACTCAATCGCTCTTCTCTCCGTGTCTGCTCCGCACAGACTGGACAAGTTTAAGCGAGCGCAATGGATTATGGTCATTGTAGTTAATTACCATGTTTTCGGCGCTAAACTATGTAGAATATTGGCCTGTTAGAAACTACAACGCCCTACCACATCGCACAGTTCAGGCTTCATCTGATTTATCTCTACAGAATCTGCACATCGAGCTCACAGAAAAAAAACGATATTTTTTTTAATTCAAATGATTTAACCAACGTCAGTCAATTAGTTGTTTTAAAAACCGAAAAATAACCCAAATGTTGGTTAATCGCTCAGCACTACAACTAACACACTCTATGGGTGTAGATGAACTGTCTCAAAGTTACAGTTGAAGTCGGAAGTTTACATACACCTTAGCCAAATACATTTAAACTCAGTTTTTCACAATTCCTGACATTTAATCCTAGTAAAACTTCCCTGTCTTATGTCAGTTAGGATCACCACTTTATTTTAAGAATGTGAAATGTCAGAATAATAGTAGAGAGAATGATTTATTTCAGCTTTTATTTATTTAATCACATTCCCAGTGGGTCAGAAGTTTACATACACTCAATTAGTATTTGCTAACATTGCCTTTAAATTGTTTAACTTGGGTCAAACGTTTCGGGTAGCCTGCTACAAGCTTCCCACAATAAGTTGGGTGAATTTTGGCCCATTCCTCCTGACAGAGCTGGTGTAACTGAGTCAGGTTTGTAGGCCTCCTTGCTCACACACTGTGCTGCCATCCTGTTAGAAGGTAACAGATTATTTTATTATAGTGGTTAAGAGTGACTTTCATTGTGTTCCATGGTGTTTATCGCCCCCTAGTGGAGCTTTCTGGTACTTAGAAGAATGTACAAAAACCGGAAGTAGAGTAGTCATTCTGCACGCAGACAAGCAGCTAGAAACAACGCTACAGTTCTTTCTGTGCAACTATTTCTTGTCACGCTTCACCCTCGGAAAATATTTGTTTGTAAGTTCAATTCAAGCATATTGCTAGTGATGATAATATTGTTATTGATAGAATGGCTTACTTATCAATGTTAGTTGGTTACATTTACTCACTCAAATTGCATTGACTTTCATGGATGCCGTCAGCTGTATTAGTTTGCTCGTGCGTCATGTAAAAGAAGTGTAAAACATACTATAGTTTGTTACTGTTTCTAGTGTAATATGCTTTGTTATTGTACAGAGGTGTTTGTACATTATTAGAGTAATGAAAGGAGTTGGCTAGTTGTTACTCATAGAGTAATTATCTATTTGGTTTGTCGTCATGTCAGATACATGGTACCTTGGCACGTGCTTTGTATTTATGCAACTTCAACTTGAAATGTATAATGTACAGCTACAGTATGTCAATGTGAATTGGATACTAAAGTATATTATTTTCTGTATTTTGCAGTTTCACAACATAAACGTTTTCAATACATTCTTTCAAGAAAAGTCACGCCTTGGAAGTTTTATTGAAGACTCAGTTGTTAGCTATCTGTCTAGTTTTGCATGGGAATGCAATTCCAGGGCAGAATACACACACTTTTTCAGTTCTGCCAACAAACTTTCTATAGGATTGAGGTCAGGGCGTTGTGATGGCCACTCCAATACCTTGACTTTGTTGTCCTTAAGCCATTTTGCCAATACTTTGGAATTATGCTTGGGGTCATTGTCCATTTGGAAGACCCATTTGCGACCAAGCTTTAACTTCCTGACTGATGTCTTGAGATGTTGCTTCAATATATACACATAATTTTCCTTTCTCATGATGCCATCTATTTTGTGAAGTGCACCAGTCCCTCCTGCAGCAAAGCACCTCCACAGCATGATGCTGCCACCCCCGTGCTTCACGGTTGAGATTATGTTCTTCGGCTTGCAAGCGTCCCCCTTTTTCCTCCAAACATAACGATGGTCATTATGGCCAAACAGTTCTATTTTTGTTTCATCAGACCAGAGGACATTTCTCCAAAAAGTACGATCTTTGTCCCCATGTGAAGTTGCAAACCGTAGTCTGGCTTTTTTATAGCGGTTTTGGAGCAGTGGCTTCTTCCTTGCTGAGCGGCCTTTCAGGTGATGTCGATATAGGACTTGTTCTACAGTGGATATAGATACTTTGTACCTGTTTCCTCCAGCATCTTCACAAGGTCCTTTGCTGTTGTTCTGGGATTGATTTGCACTTTTCGCACCAAAGTACGTTCATCTCTAGGAGACAGAACACGTCTCCTTCCTGAGCTGTATGACGGCTGCGTGGTCCCATGGTGTTTATACTTAAGTACTATTGTTTGTACAGATGAACGTGGTACCTTCAGGCGTTTGGAAATTGCTTCCAAGGATGAACCAGACTTGTGGAGGTCTACATGTTTTTTCTGAGGTCTTGGCTGATTTCTTTTGATTTCCCCATGATGTCAAGCAAAAAGGCACTGAGTTTGAAGGTAGGCCTTGAAATACATCCACAGGTACACCTCCAATTGACTCAAATGATGTAAATTAGCCTATCAGAAGCTTCTAAAGCCATGACATAATTTTCTGGAATTTTCCAAGCTGTTTAAAGGCACAGTGAACTTAGTGTATGTAAACTTCTGACCCACTGGAATTGTGATTATAGTGAATTATAAGTGAAATAATCTGTCTGTAAACAATTGTTGAAAAAAATACTTGTGTCATGCAGAAAGTAGATGTCCTAACCGACATTCAAACGAGTTTTAATGACTCCAACCTAAGTGTATGTAAACTTCAGACTTCAACTGTAGGTATATTCCTCGTTTGAGACATAGAACTGCTTCTAGAAAAGTAGTCAGAACTCACCGCTCCTTTGGGTCCAGCTTCCCCTTGGTCACCCTATTAATCAAATGAGAAAAACCCAGATGATTAGTACAGGTGGAGTTGAAAAAGTGTTGTTTAAAAGGCTCAAATGTGAGGTCAGGTTGTATGCAATGAATCCTTGCTTGAGTGATAACTTACAACATCTCCTTTGTCTCCAGAGGTTCCCTCAGAACCTTGTTCTCCCTACACACACACACACACACACACACAAACAAATATAAATGATTTGGGGTAAACTCACTCTTCTGGATATAAAAATGCCCTGGGTAAGTTAGGAACACACACACACACCCACACAAAAATCCACACACACACAAACAAACACACACCCACACAGACACACACACCACAACTGCTGCTACCAGACTCTTACTATGATTGCTAAATACTGCACAATTTAAACACTTGCCCCCTAATCCCTCCTTCCCTAAAACACATGTAAATATTGGACTATAAATGGTTCCTTCCTGTATTCTACTGATGCTAACATGTTTATTCTATTCTACTGAGACATTTACTTTATGTTCCTATTCTTATCTTTTATTATTGCTTATTGTTGTTGCATTGTCCAGAAGGAATCTGCAAGTAAGCATTTGGTTGGATGGTGTATACCATGTGTCTCCTGTACATACGACTAATGAAACTTGAAAGGGCCCATCCACACTGCTGGTGGATTATCAAATTGACTTTAAGATACAGACAAATATTGTTGAGAGAGATAAACAGACGTTTTCAAACTTGGAATTCTTACCTGTTCCCCTTTAGGTCCTCCCTCGCCAGCTTCTCCCTGAAGTTGAGGAAAAATCAGTTCAGTATTGAAAATCGTTTAACTACAGTACAGTTATACAGTTAAGCAACAGCACTAGTTATACTACTACAGCACAAGTTATACAGTACAGTTAAACAACAGCACTAGTTATACTACTATAGCAAGTTATACAGTACAGTTAAGCAACAGCACTAGTTATACTACTATAGCAAGTTATACAGTACAGTTATACAGTTATACAACAGCATTAGTTATACTACTATAGCAAGTTATACAGTACAGTTAAGCAACAGCACTAGTTATACTACTATAGCAAGTTATACAGTACAGTTAAGCAACAGCACTAGTTATACTACTATAGCAAGTTATACAGTACAGTTAAGCAACAGCACTAGTTATACTACTATAGCAAGTTATACAGTACAGTTAAGCAACAGCACTAGTTATACTACTACAGCAAGTTATACAGTACAGTTAAACAGTTAAACAACAGCACTAGTTATACTACTATAGCAAGTTATACAGTACAGTTAAGCAACAGCACTAGTTATACTACTACAGCAAGTTATACAGTACAGTTAAACAGTTAAACAACAGCACTAGTTATACTACTACAGCACAAGTTATACAGTACAGTTAAGCAACAGCAAGTTATACTACTATCTACCGTTTTTTACAATCACTTTGGCACTAATTTCAGAACATTGACGTCATTTTTCAAAACTCTAGACACACAACTCTCAACCAATGATCAAAATGAACATTTTTCAAAACTCTTAACACTTTTTTCAATTGCTTGGATACAATACACATAAAACTAAGATCATTTGTTCATTTAACAAAAATCACCTGTTCAATATGACACAACTTAACATCAAAGTACTACTATTTCAAAAGGCAATTCACACATTACATTTCAGATGAGTGTCTATTCATTTCATTACAATTATCCAACTATCAATTGATACAACTGCTCAAAATGATAAGTAACTGTTGCATTACTCTTAATGCATAGTTGTATGGAAACAGACAAACAATATTCCATGTTCAGATCATGAAAGTTTCAAGATAACGAGATTCATTGTCACCAATTAGCGTGGAGCATGAACCAATTAGACTACATTATCTATGGATGTAATATTTCATCATCATTCTTTATCAGACACCGTTTCTATGGTCCCATGTACCACCCTTTCAGACTATTTACAGTATTGACAGTACTGCACTGTATGGATGCAGGCCCTTGTAATTGCTTGTCCAATTCTGCCAACTCGTTACTGATGATTGAGTTCACATTGTGGAACGAGTATATAAAGAATTGATTGGGATCCACTTGCAACAACATAGCGATACGTACTGTAACATGGAGCCGGCAGGTGATCCAGGTCACAATAGAGGTCAAGCAGTGGTGGGAGGAAGACGAGGAAGACGTGTTGGTCAAAGGAATGGCAGGGGACAAGCACCCCTTCTGAGAGGTGGTCGTGGGCCTTGTTTGAGAGGTGTGGGGGAACGTGGTAGAGGACAAGGCCACGGACCAAGACAGCAACAGCAAAGAGTGTCCAATGAAATCCGAGCAATAGTTGTAGACCATGTCATATATCATGGCATGACAATGACTGAGGCGGCTACAATGATACAACCAAACCTCAGAAGGTTAACCGTTGTCGCAATAATCAGAACTTTCCGCAATGAGAATCGGTAAGTTGTCAGCATGCACTAAACATTATGCTACTCTCAATTGTCAAATGACTGCATACCAATGTGTATCACAGAGTAGGTGATGTGACCAAGTGTCTTCTTACTGTAATTTTCCCTGTAGAATTGAGACTAGGCCAAATAGGGGAGGCAGAGTCAAAATTCTGACTGACCAACAAGAGCAGGCTGTGGTCGAAATGATATTCGCCTTACAGAAATTTGCCAGCATATCTTGGACAATGAAGACATGTTTAACAATGTGGAATCCATAAGTTTGCCGACTATTGCACGCATGCTGAAAAGGCACCAGGTGTCTTTAAAACAACTATACCATGTGCTTTTTGAAAGAAATGCAGACAGAGTGAAGCAAATGAGGACTGAGTATGTTCAGGTATGTTCCGTTTCAAGATGGCTGTTGTAATAAAATTCCCTAATAATTCTACATTGTAGAGTAATCAGTAAATCTCTTTCCAAAATGTATTTTTAGAGGGTGATGGAGCTGGATGCTGATGACAACCATCACAAATTCATATATTTGGATGAGGCAGGCTTTAACCTGGCCAAGACAAGGAGGAGAGGTCGGAATTTCATTGGCCAGCGGGCAACCATCCAAGTACCTGGACAATGTGGGGCCAACATTACAATGTGTGCGGCTATATCAGAAGATGGTGTGGTGGGACGCAGACCTCGTATTGGATCATATAATGCAGCTCTCCTTGTAACCTTCCTTGATGAGTTCGATCAGGTCTGTAGAGCTGATGGCGTGACCTATGTCATTGTGTGGGATAATGTCAGGTTCCACCATGCTCATATGGTGCAAGCATGGTTTCAGGCCCATGCACAATTTACCACCCTGTATTTACCCCCATACTCTCCTTTCCTTAACCCGATTGAGGAATTATTCTCCACATGGAGATGGAAGGTTTATGATAGGCGCCCTCATGAACAAGTCACTCTTCTCCAGGCCATGGATGACGCATGCAATGACATCACGGCAGACCAGTGTCAGGCCTGGATTCGCCATGCCCGAAGGTTTTTTCCAAGATGTTTGTCTAATGAAAACATCCATTGTGATGTAGATGAGAACCTGTGGCCAAATCCACAAGACAGAGTTGATGAAAATGTAGAAGTACAGTAATCACTCCTATGTTTTGCTTTTTACAGTACAAGCAAGCAAGTTGAGGAACACTGCATTTTATGTTTTACAGTACTGTATTGTTTTTCATCAATATATTTCAGATTTTGTTCAATGATTCCACTGTGTCTGTAGTATTATCTCTACTACTGCAGTACTTTTACAGGGATGTATTTACATGTAGTACCATAATGAAACATGTATCACCTATTTTGTACTACAATATTTAATGATTGTACGAACAATGACACAGTGAAACTATCGGTTGCTTGTGTGTGGGTGATCTAAATTAACGTTTCATTGGTATTTCACAATAAATTAGTTTTTTGAACCAATGATTGTGTAAGTGCAAGATTTCTTTAAAGATATGAATGCACAATGCAATGTTTTGAACATTGGACAGCCTGTGTTACAAGTGATTACCGTTTTGAGTTTTGTGTCTAGAGTTTTGAAAAATTACGTCAAGGTTCTGAAATTAGTGCCAAAGTGATTGTAAAAAACTGTAATACCCGCAGCAAGACTAGTCTTATCAATGCATATTTCAACTTGTAACACTAGAGGGGGCCAAATAGATGTATTTTTCATGATTGTACAGAACCGTGAAAAGTCAAATCAAAACTAGTGGTTTCATGAACATTGGAAATTGTCATAAGAAGTTTGTGGAACCTGAAATGACTAAACACAAGCCACATTGCTGTTCAGTTGAGGATCCTCTCTGTCTTCTTATCAAATATCAAGCATGCAGAAAGTAAACGGTCCGGGGAGCGTAAATCCAGTAAGCAGTAGTTTGAGTATTTGTATAACAGCAGTGTTTGTTTCCCCACCAGACGGCAGGTCTCTACAGAGGGGATAGATACCAGTCAAAATAGAACGTCCTCTTATCTTACCCTCTCTCCCTTCACTCCGGGGAGGCCTGGGGGTCCGGGAACACCAGGAAGACCAAGATCCCCTTTAGATCCCTACAAAACAAAGGTAGAGAGACAACAATGAGGTCAGAGGTCAACACCACACTACTGTATGCCCTGTATGGCTCAGTTGGTTAGCGCATGGAGCTTGCAACGCCAGGTTTGTGGGTTTGATTCCAGGGGCATCCCATACGTAAGATGTATGCACGCATGACTGTAAGAATAAAAGCATCTGCTAAATGGAATACTGTATGTAAATATATAAAACTACAGCAGAAAGTAGTTGGAAACCTAAGATAAGACAGCAGAGTATGGAGCCTTTCTTCCTTCTGTCATTAGGACAACATCCACTGGGTTAATTAACTGTTCATGAGACGGATATATCAGGGTAGTGACTCAAAATGTGCACAAAAGAAAGAGAATTCCTAAAAACCTGGCCGCAATTTTTATTTTGTATGTTTATGTGTGTGTGTCTCTTCATTCTGTGTGCTGGGCACACCTTTGATCGCTGACCGTGTGTGTTTGAGGAATGCCAAAGGAACAGAGGGCTCTTTCAGCCGGCTGGCCCTGGACCCCATTCTCTCCTTACTGTGAAAATAGCCTCTGAGATCCTGAGATCCCATTCAGGCCTATTCTCTAGAGAGTTTCTGTGTAACCACAGCCAGGTCCACACTCTCTGTAACCACAGCCAGGTCCACACTCTCTGTAACCACAGCCAGGTCCACACTCTCTGTAACCACAGCCAGGTCCACACTCTCTGTAACCACAGCCAGGTCCACACTCTCTGTAACCACAGCCAGGTCCACACTCTCTGTAACCACAGCCAGGTCCACACTCTCTGTAACCACAGCCAGGTCCACACTCTCTGTAACCACAGCCAGGTCCACACTCTCTGTAACCACAGCCAGGTCCACACTCTCTGTAACCACAGCCAGGTCCACACTCTCTGTAACCACAGCCAGGTCCACACTCTCTGTAACCACAGCCAGGTCCACACTCTCTGTAACCACAGCCAGGTCCACACTCTCTGTAACCACAGCCAGTTCCACACTCTCTGTAACCACAGCCAGGTCCACACTCTCTGTAACCACAGCCAGGTCCACACTCTCTGTAACCACAGCCAGGTCCACACTCTCTGTAACCACAGCCAGGTCCACACTCTCTGTAACCACAGCCAGTTCCACACTCTCTGTAACCACAGCCAGGTCCACACTCTCTGTAACCACAGCCAGTTCCACACTCTCTGTAACCACAGCCAGGTCCACACTCTCTGTAACCACAGCCAGGTCCACACTCTCTGTAACCACAGCCAGGTCCACACTCTCTGTAACCACAGCCAGGTCCACACTCTCTGTAACCACAGCCAGGTCCACACTCTCTGTAACCACAGCCAGGTCCACACTCTCTGTAACCACAGCCAGGTCCACACTCTCTGTAACCACAGCCAGGTCCACACTCTCTGTAACCACAGCCAGGTCCACACTCTCTGTAACCACAGCCAGTTCCACACTCTCTGTAACCACAGCCAGGTCCACACTCTCTGTAACCACAGCCAGGTCCACACTCTCTGTAACCACAGCCAGGTCCACACTCTCTGTAACCACAGCCAGGTCCACACTCTCTGTAACCACAGCCAGTTCCACACTCTCTGTAACCACAGCCAGGTCCACACTCTCTGTAACCACAGCCAGGTCCACACTCTCTGTAACCACAGCCAGGTCCACACTCTCTGTAACCACAGCCAGTTCCACACTCTCTGTAACCACAGCCAGGTCCACACTCTCTGTAACCACAGCCAGGTCCACACTCTCTGTAACCACAGCCAGGTCCACACTCTCTGTAACCACAGCCAGGTCCACACTCTCTGTAACCACAGCCAGGTCCACACTCTCTGTAACCACAGCCAGGTCCACACTCTCTGTAACCATAGCCAGGTCCACACTCTCTGTAACCACAGCCAGGTCCACACTCTCTGTAACCACAGCCAGGTCCACACTCTCTGTAACCACAGCCAGGTCCACACTCTCTATAACCACAGCCAGGTCCACACTCTCTGTAACCACAGCCAGGTCCACACTCTCTGTAACCACAGCCAGGTCCACACTCTCTGTAACCACAGCCAGGTCCACACTCTCTGTAACCACAGCCAGGTCCACACTCTCTGTAACCACAGCCAGGTCCACACTCTCTGTAACCACAGCCAGGTCCACACTCTCTGTAACCACAGCCAGGTCCACACTCTCTGTAACCACAGCCAGGTCCACACTCTCTGTAACCACAGCCAGGTCCACACTCTCTGTAACCACAGCCAGTTCCACACTCTCTGTAACCACAGCCAGGTCCACACTCTCTGTAACCACAGCCAGTTCCACACTCTCTGTAACCACAGCCAGGTCCACACTCTCTGTAACCACAGCCAGTTCCACACTCTCTGTAACCACAGCCAGGTCCACACTCTCTGTAACCACAGCCAGTTCCACACTCTCTGTAACCACAGCCAGGTCCACACTCTCTGTAACCACAGCCAGGTCCACACTCTCTGTAACCACAGCCAGGTCCACACTCTCTGTAACCACAGCCAGTTCCACACTCTCTGTAACCACAGCCAGGTCCACACTCTCTGTAACCACAGCCAGGTCCACACTCTCTGTAACCACAGCCAGGTCCACACTCTCTGTAACCACAGCCAGGTCCACACTCTCTGTAACCACAGCCAGGTCCACACTCTCTGTAACCACAGCCAGGTCCACACTCTCTGTAACCATAGCCAGGTCCACACTCTCTGTAACCACAGCCAGGTCCACACTCTCTGTAACCACAGCCAGGTCCACACTCTCTGTAACCACAGCCAGGTCCACACTCTCTGTAACCACAGCCAGTTCCACACTCTCTGTAACCACAGCCAGGTCCACACTCTCTGTAACCACAGCCAGTTCCACACTCTCTGTAACCACAGCCAGGTCCACACTCTCTGTAACCACAGCCAGGTCCACACTCTCTGTAACCACAGCCAGGTCCACACTCTCTGTAACCACAGCCAGGTCCACACTCTCTGTAACCACAGCCAGGTCCACACTCTCTGTAACCACAGCCAGGTCCACACTCTCTGTAACCACAGCCAGGTCCACACTCTCTGTAACCACAGCCAGGTCCACACTCTCTGTAACCACAGCCAGGTCCACACTCTCTGTAACCACAGCCAGGTCCACACTCTCTGTAACCACAGCCAGGTCTACACTCCTCTCTCTCTGTCTCTCTCTCTCCCTCTCGCTCACTCGCTCTCTCTGTCTCTTTCTCTCTCTTTCTCTCTTTCTCTTTCTCTCTCTCAATAATCTTGGTGTTCCAGCCTAACATTGTCATCATTGAGTCATTGTTACAAAGTATGTTTCCATTCATCAATCCTCATACTATACCTGGCACAAAGACACACAGCATCACACAGCAACGAGACAGCAACAACAACAACAATAACTCACCCTGGCTCCTGGTTTGCCTGGAGGACCGGCTGGTCCTTGTTCTCCTCTGTCTCCCTAGAGAAGTGTCAAAGGAAATTACAAGAGAGAAGAAGAGAAGGCTTGTTTTATTGGACAATAACGCACGATAAAGGACATTAAAATGGAACCCCAGCGGGCAAAACTGGTTGCAATGACATCATTGACATCAATGACATCACTGCAACCCAATTCCTACCAGTTGTAATATGGTTGTGATGACGTCATAAAAACAGCTTTGCCTGCTTGGAAATATAATAAATGACAGGATACTCACTGGTCCGCCAATTGGTCCAATGGGTCCTAGATCTCCTGCTTTTCCTTGCTCTCCCTACAGAGAGACATCACAATGAACCGTTTGTTACTGTGTAGACAATTTGAAATGTATTTTAAATCAACTTTGATTTGATTTGGACTTACTGTTTTACCAGCAGATCCCATTGTTCCAAGAAGACCTGGCTCTCCAGAGCCACCCTGAAATAGAGCAACATAAACAGAGTTTATGTCATCATCTCTCTTGGACAGATACACGTCCCATAGGATGGTATCGTAGTGTCTGTCAACACACTGAGATGCCACGACTAACGAGGAACTTTGTTCCGGTGTGCAGATTTTTTCATTACTGATTTGGGACATTTGGCCCATAGACTTGGCCGAAACTTGCAGAGAGAGTGGGGTGGAGCTACCGCCCTGCTTCCACTCCTTGTTCTAGTATCTTCTCTAACAGAACTGAGTTCCCTGTGTCAGAGATGAAGTCAGGTCAGGTCAATGTCAGGACAGTGTCAGGACAGTCAGGTCAGAGTCAGGTCAGTGTCAGGACAGTCAGGTCAGGGTCAGGACAGTGTCAGGACAGTCCGATCAGTGTCAGATCAGTGTCAGGACAGTCAGGTCAGTGGCAGGACAGTCAGGTCAGGGTCAGGACAGTCAGGTCAGGTCAGGGTCAGGACAGTCAGGTCAGGGTCAGGACAGTCAGGTCAGTGTCAGGACAGTCAGGTCAGTGTCAGGACAGTCAGGTCAGTGTTAGGACAGTCAGGTCAGGGTCAGGACAGTCAGGGTCAGGACAGTCAGGTCAGGGTCAGGACAGTCAGGTCAGGATCAGGACAGTCAGGTCAGTGTCAGGACAGTCAGGTCAGGGTCAGGACAGTCAGGTCAGGGTCAGGACAGTCAGTGTCAGGACAGTCAGGTCAGAGTCAGATCAGGACAGTCAGGTCAGTGTCAGGACAGTCAGGTCAGGTCAGGGTCAGGTCAGTGTCAGGACAGTCAGTGTCAGGACAGTCAGGTCAGGATCAGGACAGTCAGGTCAGGATCAGGACAGTCAGGTCAGTGTCAGGACAGTCAGGGTCAGGACAGTCAGGTCAGTGTCAGGACAGTCAGGTCAGGTCAGGTCAGGGTCAGGACAGTCAGGTCAGTGTCAGGACAGTCAGGTCAGGGTCAGGACAGTCAGGTCAGTGTCAGGACAGTCAGGTCAGGGTCAGAACAGTCAGGACAGTCAGGTCAGGGTCAGAACAGTCAGGTCAGTGTCAGGTCAGTCAGGTCAGGGTCAGGACAGTCAGGTCAGGGTCAGGTCAGTCAGGACAGTCAGGTCAGGGTCAGGACAGTCAGGTCAGTGTCAGGACAGTCAGGTCAGGGTCAGAACAGTCAGGTCAGTGTCAGGACAGTCAGGTCAGTGTCAGGACAGTCAGGTCAGGGTCAGAACAGTCAGGTCAGTGTCAGGACAGTCAGGTCAGGGTCAGAACAGTCAGGTCAGTGTCAGGTCAGTCAGGTCAGGGTCAGGACAGTCAGGTCAGGGTCAGGTCAGTGTCAGGACAGTCAGGTCAGGGTCAGGACAGTCAGGTCAGGGTCAGGTCAGTGTCAGGACAGTCAGGTCAGGGTCAGGACAGTCAGGTCAGGGTCAGAACAGTCAGGTCAGTGTCAGGTCAGTCAGGTCAGGGTCAGGACAGTCAGGTCAGGGTCAGGTCAGTGTCAGGACAGTCAGGTCAGTGTCAGGACAGTCAGGTCAGGGTCAGGGCAGTCAGGTCAGGGTCAGGACAGTCAGGTCAGGGTCAGGACAGTCAGGTCAGGGTCAGGACAGTCAGGTCAGGTCAGTGTCAGGACAGTCAGGTCAGTGTCAGAACAGTCAGGTCAGGGTCAGAACTGTCAGGTCAGTGTACCCATGCTGCTATCCAGCTGCAGCTCCTCAGTGACACAGATGAGCTCTATTTGTCAGATGGCTTGAGTTTATGGCACAGAGTAATGCCTATTGGCTGTAGATTCATTGATATAAGTGGTGTATTGTAGGTGATTTGTGATGTCATCATGATGCCTACCATAGAATTAGGAATTAGAATACTAATTTAATAAGATCTCTATGACGCCTACCTTCTCGCCACCAGTTCCTTTCGGGCCAGGAGAACCAGGTAATCCCTAGAGAGGCGACACAATATTGTCAAACAAAATCATTCTACAGTAACAAGAATGATCATGTAAATACCTAGAATACATTTGACAGAAACAATCATCCATTTATTATCCATTTCAAAGATGTTGTTGAAAACATGAAAATCTAAAATGTTTGTAAAACAAAATAGCCTACAGAATGGTGGTGGTCAATCAGAAACAATTATCCCATGTTATTATTGTTGTTATTTCACATCAGGATTAGAATACGGGAGGCTGAGGAGTTTTACACAGGCGCAACCAATCAGAACGCCTGTTAGTGTGAGGTCAAAGGTCATACTTACAGGAAGTCCCTGAAGCCCCACCTCCCCGGGAGACCCAGCCTTGCCAATGGTGCCCTGTGGAGAAAGAGAGTTACGTGAGTTAAGATGAAATGCTGACATCACAGTTGTAACCTTAACTTGACTTGACAACTCCTGCTGATTCCTCTGTTCAACCAGTATGAATCCCATTCTATAGTGGACTTTTCAGGATGCCGTGATCTCCATTGCCAACCCAATAGAAATTGCTGCAAAAAAGAATCACTGTAGACGTATGAGAGCACACAGCAAAACTAGAACATTACCTCTGTCAACACAACATTTATGAACAGTTGTAAACGTATAAACATCTTATAGTAGATCATTTCCATACCTTTCCACCTGGCATTCCAGGAATACCTTCACGGCCATCCACACCTGACAAACCCTAGACATGAAAAAAGAACCACAACAATTATTCCATGACAAGTGTTAATGTTCCAAGAAGGTTCTATGGTTCTATGAATGGTTCTATGGCTTAAATGGTTCTAAGAGTCTATGAATACACAACAGACATGATATGCTTACGTTTCCCACCACTAAGACTGATTGTTTATGTTGAGATAAAGCAGTACAGGTACAGTAATACTTACACCCTCTCCCTTGGGCCCAGGAAGACCTGTGATGCCTCTTCCACCTTGAGATCCCTAGATAACAACACAATAGTATAAGGAACCAATCAGGGCATCAGTATAACACCATCACCACCACCCTAGACAGTGACTAAAAACAAGCATCAATTTGGCCATGTGAAACCATGGCAGGTGTATTCTGATACCCACCTCATCACCTTTAGGACCAGACTCGCCCATCACGCCTCTCTGGCCTTGGTCACCCTAAAAAGATACAGCGTAAACATATTGTAAGACAAAACCTTTTTACAGAGATGTTTAATCATTTTGTTAATTGAGAACAATACATAATGACACGTAAACAGTGTTGTATTTCTGAAAAACAAACCTTTCCAGAGATCTAACATTAGTGAAATCATAATGAACAGGAGAAGGGGATTATGGGAGAATACTTACAGTGGCTCCTGCAACACCCTGGGGACCTGGATCTCCATCATGTCCTCGTGCTCCCTGTCACAACACAAGAGGTATATTAGCATTACGCTGACAGAAAGGATGGAAACACAACGCAAATAACATGTTTCAGCGAGCCAGGATTGAAATATAATTAACTTCAATGCGTGACTCTTACCAGTTCACCTTTGAGCCCCATCATTCCAGTGGAGCCTCTGATTCCCTGAGGACCCTGGAATCACACAACAGCAGAAAGACAAACTATCACTAACTGTCACTGTAGACAATCTGTTATATTCTCACTATAGACAATCTGTTATATTATCACTATAGACAATCTGTTATCTTCTCACTATAGACAATCTGTTATCTTCTCACTATAGACAATCTGTTATATTCTCACTAGACAATCTGTTATATTATCACTATAGACAATCTGTTATCTTCTCACTATAGACAATCTGTTATCTTCTCACTATAGACAATCTGTTATATTCTCACTATAGACAATCTGTTATATTATCACTTTAGACAATCTGTTATATTATCACTATAGACAATCTGTTATATTCTCACTATAGACAATCTGTTATATTATCACTATAGACAATCTGTTATCTTCTCACTATAGACAATCTGTTATATTTTCACTATAGACAATCTGTTATATTATCACTATAGACAATCTGTTATCTTCTCACTATAGACAATCTGTTATATTCTCACTATAGACAATCTGTTATCTTCTCACTATAGACAATCTGTTATATTATCACTATAGACAATCTGTTATATTATCACTATAGACAATCTGTTATCTTCTCACTATAGACAATCTGTTATCTTCTCACTATAGACAATCTGTTATATTATCACTATAGACAATCTGTTATCTTCTCACTATAGACAATCTGTTATCTTCTCACTATAGACAATATGTTATATTATCACTATAGACAATCTGTTATCTTCTCACTATAGACTATCTGTTATATTATCACTATAGACAATATGTTATATTATCACTATAGACAATATGTTATATTATCACTATAGACAACCTGTTATCTTCTCACTATAGACAATCTGTTATATTATCACTATAGACAATCTGTTATCTTCTCACTATAGACAATCTGTTATATTATCACTATAGACAATCTGTTATCTTCTCACTATAGACAATCTGTTATCTTCTCACTATAGACAATCTGTTATATTATCACTATAGACAATCTGTTATCTTCTCACTATAGACACTCTGTTATATTATCACTATAGACAATCTGTTATATTACCACTATAGACAATCTGTTATATTTTCACTATAGATAATCTGTTATATTCTCACTATAGACAATTTGTTATATTATCACTATAGACAATCTGTTATATTCTCACTATAGACAATCTGTTATATTCTCACTATAGACAATCTGTTATATTCTCACTATAGACAATCTGTTATCTTCTCACTATAGACAATCTGTTATATTATCACTATAGACAATCTGTTATATTATCACTATAGACAATCTGTTATCTTCTCACTATAGACAATCTGTTATCTTCTCACTATAGACAATCTGTTATATTCTCACTATAGACAATCTGTTATCTTCTCACTATAGACAATCTGTTATCTTCTCACTATAGACAATCTGTTATATTATCACTATAGACAATCTGTTATCTTCTCACTATAGACAATCTGTTATCTTCTCACTATAGACAATCTGTTATCTTCTCACTATAGACAATCTGTTATATTATCACTATAGACAATCTGTTATATTATAACTATAGACAATCTGTTATATTCTCACTATAGACAATCTGTTATATTATCACTATAGACAATCTGTTATATTATCACTATAGACAATCTGTTATATTATCACTATAGACAATCTGTTATATTCTCACTATAGACAATCTGTTATATTATCACTATAGACAATCTGTTATATTATCACTATAGACAATCTGTTATATTCTCACTATAGACAATCTGTTATATTATCACTATAGACAATCTGTTATATTATCACTATAGACAATCTGTTATATTATCACTATAGATAATCTGTTATATTCTCACTATAGACAATCTGTTATATTATCACTATAGACAATCTGTTATATTATCACTATAGACAATCTGTTATCTTCTCACTATAGACAATCTGTTATATTCTCACTATAGACAATCTGTTATCTTCTCACTATAGACAATCTGTTATATTATCACTATAGACAATCTGTTATCTTCTCACTATAGACAATCTGTTATCTTCTCACTATAGACAATCTGTTATATTCTCACTATAGACAATCTGTTAAATTATCACTATAGACAATCTGTTATATTGTCACTATAGACAATCTGTTATCTTCTCACTATAGACAATCTGTTAAATTATCACTATAGACAATCTTGTATATTATCACTATAGACAATCTGTTATATTATCACTATAGACAATCTGTTAAATTATCACTATAGACAATCTGTTATCTTCTCACTATAGACAATCTGTTATCTTCTCACTATAGACAATCTGTTATATTATCACTATAGACAATCTGTTATATTATCACTATAGACAATCTGTTATATTATCACTATAGACAATCTGTTATATTATCACTATAGACAATCTGTTATATTTTCACTATAGACAATCTGTTATATTCTCACTATAGACAATCTGTTATATTCTCACTATAGACAATCTGTTATATTCTCACTAGACAATCTGTTATATTATCACTATAGACAATCTGTTATATTATCACTATAGACAATCTGTTATATTATCACTATAGACAATCTGTTATATTATCACTATAGACAATCTGTTATCTTCTCACTATAGACAACCTGTTATCTTCTCACTATAGACAACCTGTTATCTTCTCACTATAGACAATCTGTTATATTATCACTATAGACAATCTGTTATATTATCACTGTAGACAATGTGTTATATTATCTGTTAAAATAAAGGGATGTTAATGAACGAATCAAACCTTTGGGCCCTGGGATCCGAGGACCCCTGTGGTTCCCTGGTCACCTTCTTCACCCTAGAGAGAGAAGTAACATGAAGACATCAGGAAGATGAACAACACCGTATGACAGAGACATGAAAACATTAGTAGGTATAGGAGGATAGAAAGATGGATTTCAAATGGAAGCTGTTTCAAAACAACATTAATGGCCGCAATAAAACTCACATGGACTTTAAATCAATGTTGCTATAGCTTCATTTACTCAGAGATTCATGACACACTTTTCAATGAAATCGACTCTACCGCTGATCACACTGCCAATGTGCCACTGCCCAAAATTTTTTTGTGAGTTCAATCAGCTGTCAGAGACAACACCCTTTGACTTGTGAGGGAAAAGCATCCATGTACTACACCAGACACCCTTCAATAGAGCCAATAAGCATGGCTGAATTATGTACAGGGAGAAAGTCATTTACAGTCGATGGATACATGAAGTTTGACTCTAGACAGACAGTGAATGGTGTTATAGGCCACTAGGTGATGAAGTGACTTGGGCATAGAGCTGAACTTATTCCCATGTATATGGATGTATGGAAGCATTACAGGGCTGAATGTGGATGTGTTAGCATGGCATTCCATATCAGCCATAACCCCTGCATGACTAACATGGTCTGCGTCCCAAACGGCACCTTATTCGCAGAGGGCTGGGGTCATAAGTAGAGCACTATCAGGCAACATATCATCTCAGACCCTGGCTGGATGGATCTCAGACCCTGGCTGGATGGATCTCAGACCCTGGCTGGATGGATCTCAGACCCTGACTGGATGGATCTCAGACCCTGACTGGATGGATCTCAGACCCTGGCTGGATGGATCTCAGACCCTGGCTGGATGGATCTCAGACCCTGACTGGATGGATCTCAGACCCTGACTGGATGGATCTCAGACCCTGGCTGGATAGATCTCAGACCCTGGCTGGATGGATCTCAGACCCTGACTGGATGGATCTCAGACCCTGACTGGATGGATCTCAGACCCTGGCTGGATGGATCTCAGACCCTGGCTGGATGGATCTCAGACCCTGACTGGATGGATCTCAGACCCTGACTGGATGGATCTCAGACCCTGACTGGATTGATCTCAGACCCTGACTAGATGGATCTCAGACTCTGGCTGGATGGATCTCAGACCCTGATTGGATGGATACTGACAGCTGAGAAGTAGCAGAGAGAGTATTTCTTAATAGTATTTCATAATGTCTGATCTGAATATCAGTCAAGATGTAAAGCTGATCTCATGAAGCATCACATGAAGAGATGAGACCACTGCAGCGACAAAGCTTCAAGCTCATTCTATGTCATGGAAACATCTAGGTCTGGATTTCCAGAAACAGACTAAGCCTAGTTCTCTGGACATTTGAATGTAGTGTAGGCTTTTGTTCAGTTCTCTGAAAGTGTATAAAATGTAACCCCTTACCTTGTGTCCTTGTTTCCCAGGCTCTCCTCCTTCCCCCTTTACTCCTTTGTGACCCTAGAAAACAGAGGACCGTGAAGCTTAAACATCCTCCCCAATCTCTATCACATATCACTGTTAGACTATCATTATACTAACTGTGAAGACAATAGAATAGATTTAAACCAATGACTTCTGTGAGGCCATGGTTGAACCAGCGATGGTTACCATTAACACAATAAATTATGACTTATGAGACCAAGTTATCAATACACCACTGGCTACGTTCCAATGGCCGTACTAGCATACCACTGAGGACGTTTATCCATGACATAACTTCATATGGTACGCTGTCCTTGACCCCTGACCCTTGACTCACCTTCATGCCAGGGAGGCCGGGATGACCAGGTGTCCCAGGTGGACAGGCACCAGGGCACTAAACAGCAGCAGGATAAATCAACAAGGTCAGAGAATCACTCATACGTGTAATGCCAGGCACTAAGTTGTATTGAAGGAACAAAGTCTTACCAGCTCGGCACTCAAATCCTGCATCCCTGCTGCACCCTGAATAACACATCATTTTGAGAATTGTTAATCAGTTGATTAGGAAGAGTAGATGCCAGTTCAACATGTCACACTAACAGCTCACAACATTCTCTGGATGTGCTGGTCAACGTATCATCAACTGGGGACGTAACACGGTGACACTACTCACTCTAGGCCCTGCTGATCCACCAGGTCCTGTTGGTCCTCTCACTCCCATTGCGCCCTGTGGTAACGGACATAGAAAACAGATCAAACAAACAGGTATGGTCCATTTCATTCACCTTTTGACTGACCTTCCTGAGGGAGGAGGTACTGTACATCACAGGAGGTTGGTGGCACCTTAATTGGGTCATGACTGGAGCAGAATCAGTGGAATGGTATCAAACACATGGTTTCCATGGTTTCCTGGTGTTTGATGCCATTCCATTCGCTCCGTTCCGGCCGTTATTATGAGCTGTCCTCCCCTCAGCAGCCCCCTGTGGAGTACATCCAGTCAGACGTATTTGGCCATAAGACTCCAGCTCCCAAACTATCTACATGCAGTGCTTGAAGTGGACTGAAATAGGAGCTGGTACTCATTTTAGGGTCCAGTACTGTTTATATTCAGGTGCTGGAACTCAAGCAGTAAAAAGTACCAAGGTGCAGATACTCAGCACCGGTGTGTTCCGGCCCAATTCAAGCACTGTCCACATAGAGAATCACCATGTCCTGACTGAGGATCTATATGTCCTGCGGCTTGTTAGGTAATGAGGATCGTTAGGTCATGAGGATCATTCAGTTATGAGGACCGTTAGGTGATGAGGATCGTTAGGTGATGAGGATCGTTAGGTGATGAGGATCGTTAGGTGATGAGGATCGCTAGGTCATGAGGATCGTTAGGTGATGAGGATCGTTAGGTGATGAGGATCGCTAGGTCATGAGGATCGTTAGGTGATGAGGATCGTTAGGTGATGAGGATCGTTAGGTGATGAGGATCGCTAGGTCATGAGGATCATTAGGTGATGAGGGTCAGTCACTGATACTCACAGGGGATCCACCTTTGCCCAATTGACCCGGAAGGCCTCCTGGCCCTGGGGGTCCCTGTCCAGAGAAACAAGTAATTCAGTGAAAATTATGACCTGTACTAATTTATCATTCATACAGTTTTGAAAGGTTTTCAACACCACACAGCTGCCTTCCGAACGCATCAAGGTATCTTACCATGGTTCATGTGAACGTTAACAGACATTTTACTAGATACTGTACTGTAAAGGTCTATACATGTGTGAATGTGTAATTAATAAGACTGTAAAATACTTACAGGGGGTCCATCGTCTCCAACGCCCTATGGAGAAAAACAGAAACACCAGAAGAGCCAGTGACATAAAGTACTATAGCATCTTTATAGGCTCTATAAAGGCTTTTATGAAGGCTTCATCAATAAGCCTTAGAAGCTATGTTTCATGTGAAGTGGGAAAGCAGAATGTTCTATGGCTCTGAGTCTTCAGTATGGACTGATTCCACTAATGAATGAGTGGTTCATAGAGAATAATGTAACTCACAGCTAATCCACGAGGTCCTGGTTTCCCGGGTTCACCCTGAAAACAAAGTAACATAGCATGTCAGTTAGAAAACACAGTGAACATGAGTCAACTATAAAGAGAATGTCTAATATGTACTGTGAGCTAATCATCCCCCATCCAGCACCCAAAGCAAACTATGCATATAGAAGACATAAAAGTATTTTTCTCCATAAAGACATGTTTTTAGCTCATCATGTACACACAAACAGAATTCAGTATCCTTTCCTATTTCCACCAGGACCACATAGGCATACTAAAAATGTAAGTTGCTTTGGATAAAAGCCTCTGCTGCATATATTCTCACACGACTTGTATTCTTATACTGTAATTATCTAGCCACATTTCTAAATCCTTAGACATTGTCAAACACACACCAAACACACACCAAACACACACCAAACACAAACCAACAAAAGTCTGCATCTTTTGTTTTCCTGTGCTGTAATAGTCTCCCCAATGTATTTTTCCTTCTAAGACAAATGAAGCTATCTGAGTAAAATCATTAACTAGAGACTTAGGAAACTATGCGTGTGGAAAACATCAAAGTATTTATCCATAAAGACATGCTTTCATCTCATCAAAAACACACACCAACAGCATCCTACTCCGTATCCTTTTGACTCTTATACTGAATATTCTGGCCAATTTCCTTCTTAGATAAATGAAGCCGTCTGAGTAATAACTTAACTAGAGACTTCACAGACTGAATTAACATTCTTCCAGTTTAATCCTGTGACTGAGAGCCTGAGCTATGCAAGGTGCACTTGGCCCAGCAAATGTTCCCCCAAGGCTTGGGTCCTGTTCATTAGGCACCAAACGAAGAAGAAAAATAGGGAGGGAATTAGTGGACTCATCCAATAAGAAACACTAATTTTGTTCTCCGTTGCTAAACATTTTCAAATGTTTTTCTTTGTGTGCCCTAATGAACACGACTCTTGATGCTTGGGCCTGGTTCCCCACAGAGATTACCCAGAACTCTGGCAGGGAGGGATCAGGGATCAGCAGGGAGGGATCAGGGATCAGCGATTAAAGCTCATTTGTCATGAGGAATTACTTTACGGGTTGTAATTGTAATTCCTGCTGTCTTGCCTGCCAACACAGTGGGCGAATGGACGGTCAGCAGCTTGGCTCAGTCACCTGGCTGAGAGTTACCCTGGTCCCAGATCTGATTGTGCTGTCTGGCATGACAATGACCAAAGGAGTTAGCAAGACAGCAGCAACAGATCTGGGACCAGGCTGTCTGAGAGTCTCTGAAGCAGAAACATTAAAGGGCTCATTAGTGATTAGTTACTCACTTTCTGTCCAAGGGGACCATCAGGGCCTTCATCTCCAGTAGGGCCAGTCAAACCCTGCAGAGAGAGGAAGAGAGGAGAGAGAGAGACCAGACTTCACTAATGCATCACAACAAAGACAGAAATGTAATCCAATGTCAGTAGGAGATCTGCTGTGCGCTTGAAAGCCTTGAGAGTTAATTGCTACCTTTTCATAAGCAATCATAACAGAATACCTTTCTCTAAGAAATGTTTTTGCAACTACATTTACATTTAAGTCATTTAGCAGACACTCTTATCCAGAGCGACTTACAGTTAGTGAATACATATTTTTTTTATACTGGCCCCCCGTGGGAATCGAACCCACAACCCTGGCGTTGCAAACGCCATGCTCTATCAACTGAGCTACATCCCTGCCGGCCATTCCCTCCCCTACCCTGGACGAATTGTGCGCCACCCATGAGTCTCCCGGTCACGGGCGGCTGCGACAGAGCCTGGATTCGAACCAGGATCTAGTGGCACAGCCTTAGACCACTGCGCCACTCAGGAGACTGACTCAACTACAAACGTTAAAGTGTGCTTTAAGCCTTCCTAATCTCATAATAATTCCAGCTGTGTATGTACATGATGTCATTAAAAAGGTTTGCGTACTTCACACAGCTAATGGGGTGGGAGGAGCTCAGAAGTAGGTGTGGGCAGGGCTAAACGATGACCCTCCCACAATTAATGAATCGATAAATACTGTGCATTAGCAGAAACTAGTATCCAGCACTTTTCAGCCCAGCTTGACGGAAATGCGAAGCTCTGAAATACATGCTATTTTCCTTTCTCTGACTTATGTTGACAATTTCAAACTAGTTTCAACAAATGCTTCCTTGGATTATATTGATTTAAGATAGATCATGTTTAGTTTGAATAGATGGTGGCATTTATCTCCACAGACACCACGGTTAGTACACTACAGAGCATCTGAAACAAACTGAGACATCTCTCTGAGACAGTTAACTTACTGGGAGAGTGGTTAACCCTAACTTTAACCCGCATTCCTCTGGTCCAACTCAAACAAGCCCTATTGACAGGTATCATTCCACACCAGCCTGAGGATTCTCAACTGGAGAATGGAGACTGGAGACACCCACAGCACAAACACTGCTGGGTACTGCATCACTAATGCTTTATAGTGAAAGCTATGATCCCTTATTGATGTCACTTGTTAAATCCACTTCAATCAGAGTAGATGAAGGGGAGGAGACAGGTTAAAGAAGGATTTTTAAGCCTTGAGACAATTGAGACATGGATTGTGTATGTGTGCCATTCAGAGGGTGAACGGGCAAGACAAAATATTTAATTGCCTTTGAACAGTGTATGGTAGTAGGTGCCAGGTGCACCGTTTGTGTCAAGAACTGCAATGCTGCTGGGTTTTTCACGATCAACAGTTTCCTGTGTGTATCAAGATTGGTCCACCACCCAAAGGAAATCCAGCCAACTTGACACAACTGTGGGAAGCATTGGAGTCAACATGGGCCAGCATCCCTGTGGAACGCTTTCGATACCTTGTAGAGTCCATTCCCCAACAAATGGAGTCTTTTCTGAGGGCAAAAGTGGAAGGGTGCAACTCAATATTAGGAAGGTGTTCCTAATGTTTGGTACACTCATCCACCTTGATATCTCATCCATATGCCTTTGTTCAGACTCTATACACCTATTACCGTCACTTTGTGAACCTATAGCATAATTGTGACTGAAATGCAAACTACGTACAAAGTTATACATGGACCATGTACACTTGATAGTATGTTTTAGGATATTAGTACAAACTATTCTATCCTAGGAGTGTTTTCCTAAACCTCTTTTCCCCCTCCAATTTGGATGGAAGCTACAGTTAATTAAGTTCAGGCCGTCCTTCTCTCTGTCTGAACAAAAAGACTGTTGTGTTACAAAGGAAACTGTCAGATTCTTAGCCTTTTCTTTGGTCTGTTTGAGAATTCTTCAAATTTTTCTCTGATTGGCTCCTCTCTTGGGTAAAGATTGATTGGTTCCTCTCTTGTGTAAAGATTGTAGCCAACTGTAGCTCAGTTGATAGAGCATGGCGCTTGCAACGCCAGGGTTGTGGGTTCGTTTTCCCACGGGGGGCCAGTATGAAAATGTATGCACTCACTAACTGTAAGTCGCTCTGGATAAGAGCGTCTGCTAAATGACTAAAATGAATGAAAATGAATTGGCTCCTCTCTTGGGTAAAGATTGATTGGCTCCTCTCTTGGGTAAAGAAGGGGTCATCACCACCACTTCCACACGTTGATAAAGCAAGAACATATTTTTAAGGGTAGAAGGTGCACATATTGAGAAGTTCCAGCCCCTAGCTACTGTACTGCTGCTATAACCTGAGTAGGACAATCATCATGACTAGTTCACTATTACTATCATCAAATATGGGCGGCAGGTAGCTTAGTGGTTAAGAGCGTTGTGCCAGTAACCGAAAGGTCGCTGGTTCTAATCCCCGAGCCGACTAGGTGAAAAATCTGTCGATGTGCCCTTGAGCAAGGCAATTAACCCTAATTGCTCTGGATAAGAGCGTCTGCTAAATGACTAAAATGTAAAATATGACAAAAAGGTGCCAATGATGACAAACAGGAAATTGAAGGCAGAGGATGAATGATTTGAAATAGGATACTCACATCAGCCCCGGGCTCGCCTGGCAACCCTGCTGAGCCTAGTTTACCTGCATCTCCATCAGGACCCTAACAACACAACAAAACCACAATATACAACAACAACAGCAGACATAGAGTAAAATACATCATAGTTACTAGATGATAATGACATAGTATTTTGTTAATAATAAAAAACAATGAAAAGTTGATATTTACAGCAGGGCCGTCCTCTCCGTCCTCTCCCCTCTCACCCTGAAATAGAAAAAGGCCTACATGTGAAATTCACAGATAAATATATAAATATATATATTCACATATGTATACATATGTGTTTATACATAATTGGTCTGATTCCAACTCTTCAGCATGCAGTTGATTATGGTTGTAAAAGGGGTTGGGCTCACCCACCATACAAATCACATAATTGCATAATTATGAACGTGTTGGATGATTGTGATAGTGGCATGAGGTGGGCTCGTCCCATCTTACAAATCAATTATGAACATGAGTTGTGATAATGCTCTTATCATTCGGAAGATAATGAAAGTTAATAGATGAGAGAACTTACAGCGACACCATCAATTCCTGGGACACCTGCAGGTCCTGGAGGGCCGACTGGTCCTGAGGCCCTCTGGACAAAGAGACGGTCAAACAATGCAATCAGCTATGGATATTATTGCTATACATAATGAACATACATCTGTATGCATGGGACATACTGTATGTCTGAAAATGAAGGAGAAGCAGAAGTCTCTTTTAGGCTTAGCCAATAATAATTAATTTAAGAAATAACAGGTGCACAACTGTCATAGGGAAGCAAAATAATTGAAATAATCGTAATTTAATTTAAATTATGTGGAAACAGCGTTAATTCAACCAGTGTGTACCCACGGAGTACATGATGTAAATAAATACTACATTCTCAGTCACAGTCACCCAGTTAGAAAAATGAAATGATCATCCTTTGTTTTGTTTCAGTGTTTCCTATAGAACAACTTCAACTTGCATGACTAGACCAACTATGATCTGGACATTCTTGCTAGTTGATTCCACATCAATAAATCCATGAGAATAACATAATGTAGATACACTCACCTGCAGTTCTGCTTCATCAACCTGAAAGCAGAGGTACACAGATAAGGACTTACTTGTGCGGAGCAAATTATGACAATCTGCAGCAAAAGTACCCAAAAAAGTGGCCCGCGAGCCATGTTCTCCTGCTCTTCCCTCTCCCGGACGGCAAGAAAGAGTAAAAAATGTTTCCTTTTTCCTGGATGAGTTGGGTTGAAGGACCCCCCGACAAAAAAGTAACCCAACTGAATCCGTTTCTACCAACTGAAACTCCAGAGGTACCATAGGCATCAAAGCCTTATGCATATTCATGACCTGCTTAGTTATAGGAAGTGATTGGCAGAATTCACGGGCGGCGCACGGGAACAGACTGGGAGGGGTTGTTAAGGGTACAGAGGGCGAATGGAAAATAATAGCGGGCGATTTAAATGGCTTGGGATTTATTGACCCACCTGTTTAGTGCTCATTTTTCATGTTGTTTATTTACAATGGTTGCCTGGACTAGATAATACCAGCCTCTGTACTGGGTGTTTTGATCATTTGGTTTGGTAATTTGACCATGGTTGCAGTCTGTTTTGTCAATGGTTCTTACCCATGTCGTGGCTGGTAGGTCATTGCAGGTCTGTGGACGCCTCACATCACAATGAATGAGCATCGACTGGAGCTCAAACTGAAAAATAAATACAAAAATAATAATCACTCCGACATAAGTCACATTCACAACCTATATATAATATAATTGACAAAATATTGACCCTTAAATCATTAGTTATCATCACCAATCCTCAATCTGATAAACCATTATGTAGGCCTAGTCCTCAATTTACGCACATCACATGCTTGATTCTCAACAAATCATACATTTTTGCCCCTAAGAGTAAGATAACTACTGACTGTATTGTTATTAATGTCTCGTTATTGTGACCACGAATAGAGTGAACAGGCCTGATGATAAAGAATTCCAAAAAGACATCCCAAATCACTTGGGCAATTATTATCAAAGGGCAATTACGCGCGAAATTACGCGGACTTTTACAAACATCTCCCTATAATATTGCGGTGTCATCATAGAAACTGTTCCTGGCCTTCCCTAGGCGCAGCCGGGTCATCTTCTGGACTAGAACCTCTGTGTTACAATTCCCACTTTAATGTAGAAATTGACAGGGCGGAGCGCCACGCATTCCACATAGGCCGCATTCAGCTCAACAGTCACTCTCGGAGTCGGTCATTTACAGTAAAACTCTCCAATGTAGGCTAGAGTGTATGCCCCCAAAATTATGCTTGAATATTTGGAGTGGGCATGCGGTTACTTGACAAGCGCACCAACTCTTGTGCCTTAAAGTCCCAGACCTCTTGTACTTGCCATAGGACTGGCCTTTGAAAGAAGGCTAAGTGCAAGTTTACAAAACAATAAACTTACTGGCACTGCTAAAACGGGGTTATCCTTCAGCTTTCCAATCAACGTGTATCCATCCAGGTTGACTATACCTCTCTTGGGTGTGTTCTGAGAGTCCACCATAATGCAATTCACAAACAGAGTAACAGAACGCTTGCTGACTTTCAGTAAGATATTGTGCCATTGAGAGTTGAAGAGGAACGGTAGGAAAGGGAAAACGGCCGTCTCTCGTGTTTTATTCAATGTTGTGAAGGTGAATTCAAGAGACAGTGATTCTCCGTTCAGACTAACGGCAAGCTGCTCTTCGCCTTTCAAATCTTGCATTTGCCAAATATTCCAGTTCTTGGTTATGGTACTGCCGTTCATTCGTAAAACTGTCGCAAACACAAATTCCTCCGGTAGTCCAAGGGGATATGCTGATCTGAAACATGGAGAGAGATAGTCACTTATCTTGAACATATATGCCTTTGATATGTTGGCTAATATCGCCAATGCTAATACCGCCATGCTTATAGTAGGCCTAGATGTTAAGGCCTATTTGTCTATTCATCTACATGCTTTACACATCGAGTCTAGAGTAATTTACAAAAAAGTGTATATAATTGTAGTTCAATTATACAGAAGTGATGCTATAGCTAAAACAATGTATAATTATCCTAAAGGGAGCAGGGGACCTTCATGTGAGCAGTGGACCTTTATGTAGCCTATTAGTGCGGCAGGTAGCCCAGCGGTTAAGAGCGTTGGGCCAGTAACCGAAAGGTCGCTGGTTCGAGCCAACTAGGTAAAAAATCTGTCGATGTGCCCTTGAGCAATGCACTTAACCCTAATTGCTCCTGTAATTCGCTCCGGATAAGACACTGCACTGTCCTGTGAGTTTCCCTGATTCAGCACCATGGACAGGGACAGTACCAAACATGACCGGTAGATGGTAGTGTTCACCAATACTGCAGCTCTCTGGCCAATTATTGCAGAAGAGTTGACCTACAGCAGGGTTCCCCAACTGACGGCCCGCGGGCCGAATTTGGTCCGTGGGTGGTTTTATTTGCCCCTCTAAGTACTGAGCAAAAGAAAATGTTTGTACTTTTTTTGGGGTGTGGAATTTTCATTGATGGACATAAAAGACTGTAAAAAAAACAATAAAAAAAACACCAGGAAATCAGCTCCAAGTGATTTTAAGTTAAGAAATCTGTTTCCAAGTATTCCCACACATAATAGAGAGACACAACGTGATCGTATACAAATGTAAGCAAGGTTTGAAATGATTTTGTTTTAGTCAAACATTATATCTGTTTGGGCTTCTTGCGGTCAATTTGCAGTCTACAAATTATATGTAATTATGCTCCGGCCCCCGACCATCCACTCAATAAAATATCAGCCCGAGGCTGAATCTAGTTGATGATCCCTGACCTACAGTATGTCTTTAATTTGACAATTGTTTCTGGTGTTTTCCCTAAGATCTGGAAAGTGGAACATGTCCTCCCCTTACATAAAGGAGTAGATCCCTCTGACTTAGATAAATACTGTCCAATCTCCAAATTATCTTGCTTTTCCAAAGTTTTACGTTCCCTGGCCAACTGTCAGCTAAGAACTTCTTTAACTTCTCATTCTATTTCTTATTGCGCACAAATCCGGTTTTAGACCTGGACATACTGTAGCACTGTTTCAGGTGCTATGCTCGTTTTAGATTATGTGTTAAAATTGCTTGGATCATAAAAATAATTGTGCTGCCTTATTTATAGACCTTTCCAAGTCCTTTGACACTGTTGACCATCACATTCTTATTCAAAGGTTGACTGAAATAGGCCTGGATCAGGCTTCTTGCAAGTGGTTTTAGAATGATCTGTCAGACAGGACACAATGTGGGATTTCTGATGGTGTCAAGTCTAGGTTCCTGGATAGTACGAAAGGTGTACCACAGGGGTCGTATTGGGACCTGTTCTCTTTACTATTTATATAAATAATATCGGTCTATCTGTTCAAACTTTTGATATTCAGCTGTATGCAGACGATCCTGTTATGTATGCCATTGCCCCAGCTGTTGACTAGGCGTTGTTAGAGCTGCAATCTGACTTTGTTGCCTTACAAAATGCCCTGGTTGGTTTAAAAGTTGTACTTAATGTGGGCAATACTAAATATATGTTTTTCTCTAATTCTCACACCTTTTTTTTTCAGATGGACTATATATTTATGAATTGAATGGTTCTCCCATCGATCGGGTTCCTGCCTATAAATATCTGGGCTTTTGGATTGACAAGGATTTAACGTTTACAAAACATACTGATGAGCTTGTTAAAAAGCTAAGATTTAAAGTGGGCTTCTTTTTTAGAAATAGAGCTTTGTCACTCCCTAAACAGCAGGAAGCAGATTGTACAGTCGACTTTCCTGCCAGTTCTTGACTATGGTGACACAATACCAGAATGCAACAAGCAGCCACTAACTCCTCTTAAACCTGTGGATGCCATCTACCATAGCGCCCTTCGCTTTATCACAGGGGACAGTTGTAATACTCACCACTGCATCCTGTATCAGAAGGTCGGCTGGTCCTCATTAAAGTCCCGTAGATCACTACACTATTCCCCTTTTGTTTACAAAGCTTGTTTACAATGAGATGTTCTGGTGCCGCTCGGGCAGTTTAGAGTGTTAATTGAATAGCTAGTAGCTGAGGACTGTAACTGTTTTTCATAAATGTTGTGTTTTGTGTTGATTGCTGTTTTGTTTTACATTGTATTGGTTGTTGTATTGCTGTGATCAGGGCACCGTGGTCTCAATGGGTTTTCCCTGAATAAATAAAGAATTATACAAAACATACAAAAATACATTACATCTACAGCACTAGCCGCCACTGGATCGGTCCTACTTACCTTGTGTTAATTCTGAAGTTGAATGCTGGCCCTATTTTGTAGGCAACATGCTGAGAGGTTGATCCAGCCACCTTTTTAACTATTCCTCTTCTGGCCAGCTCAGCAATGTGAAACTGGGACATGATATAAAAACCTGTTGGTAGGATAAAGTACAGTAAGGATACTTGTTGACGTGGATAGTTTTAATTTGTTTTTTGAATTGTTGTTTTGCCCTCAGTAGTTTGAACTTTCACCTGGGAAACGATCCTCTCCGACATTAATCAGAGGACACAGGCCTTGCTCAGTTTGAATGCCAGCTCCAGAGGAAAAAGACACCCCTGTAAAGGGGAAGAGACATACTGACTTGTCTTGGCTGAAGTAGGATATGTGCATCTTTGTGTGTGTGTGTGTGTGTGTGTGGTGCATGCATATGTGTGTGTGCACATCCAAGTGCCACCTCCTTCCTAGCCTGCACCAGTGCTGATTGCCTTGTAGCCTAACCTTCACACTGAAAGGAGCTGCCAGTGCAGTGATTACAGTGCGTGGATAGACATCCAATCACCCATCCAATCATCCAGTGTTTGAAAAGCTGCTGCACTGCTGTACGTACCCCTGCTGTGAGCACTGAATAAATATTATCTCTGAGTGTTGGTTGTTTCCTGTTAAGCCTAACACCCGGGCTCTAGACTGGACAGCCTGGCTCACTGATGGAGTCCTACCTAGCTGCACCATTGTATCAATCAGTTTCTTACCATCATGAAATGTTGAAATTAGATTACCACCATCATCATCATCATTATCGTCATCATCAGCATCCCTCATTCCTGACTTCCCATCTTTAGTAACATCTCCAAGGCAACAATGTAAGACATTCATTTCAGTAATAACTGTCCAAGAGTGACATCATCATATATTGTGAATTTACATAGTCTACAAATTCAGCTTGTGCCAGGGTTTAAGAAGATATTTAAATGCACTACCCTATTGTCTGTATGTCTTCTGCAGAGTATTAAACAATACTTACTCTGCGAGTGAAGGCCTGTGCAGAGGCATTGTGGGATCACATAGCATAATAAGTAGAGGAGGACCTCCCTAAATTACAAATATAATGTCATCACAGATGTTAGGAACACAGATATTAGCAGATGAATTAGCCCTCTTTGTACCAGAATAGAATATATAGAATCCTATATCATGGACAGCAAATCCTCTCCAACCGTCTTCCTGGAGAGCTACCGTCCAACCGTCTTCCTGGAGAGCTACCGTCCAACCGTCTTCCTGGAGAGCTACCGTCCAACCGTCTTCCTGGAGAGCTACCGTCCTGTACGTTTGTTACTCCGAACCTAATCTAGTGCACCTGATTTTAATCATTAGCCGGTTGATAAGATGAATCAGGTTAGTTACAACTGGGGTTGGAGCAAAAGCCTACAGTAGGGTAGCTCTCCAGGAACAGGGTTGGAGAGCCCTGATCTACAGATCTGCAATTCAGTTCAAAATGTATAGCCTAGTCTGTGAACTTTAATAAATGAATGACTGTATAACAGCAGCATGCATATCTTATGCAAAGCAATATCTACATACATCAATCAATCAGTAAATGTTTACCTTTTGAATCCACCCATTTAGTAGGCCTTTAGAGGGGTATTTGTTGGTAAAAACCTGTCCACAGGTCCCAGCTGTGTGAGGAACAAGAAGACCCTACAAAATAACACCTCTGGTAAGACTGGCAAACTGAGGAGTCCTTTGAGGCGTGTCTTATACTGTTCTCTGTTGTCATCCAGTGGTGGAGGGTGGGTCAGGTCAGTGGTTAAACACTGTACTAGGGTTAGTGCCCCATATTAAATCAAATCTACGTGTATTTGTCACTTACACCGTTTACAGCAGGTATAAAAGGTGAAGCGAAATGCTTTCTTTCAAGCTTCTTCAACAGTGCAGTACAATATGAATATCCATAATAATCCAAAGTCAAATCAAGAATAACAAGTAGTAATATGCATAGTAATAAAACAGGTATGTACACAATAGGATATACAGTATAAATTATGAATGTACTATGTCAAGTATGACTGTATTTACAAATATAAAGTGAATAGTTTCTTGGTCGTGTAAGTGAATAAACAGTATAGAAACAGCAGCGTTGACTGTGTGTGTGTGTGTGTGTGTGTGTGTGTGTGTGTGTGTGTGTGTGTGTGTGTGTGTGTGTGTGTGTGTGTGTGTGTGTGTGTGTGTGTGTGTGTGTGTGTTTGTGTGTGTGTGTGTGTGAGCTTCTGTGTAATGGATGGATGTATGGAGAGTCAGGGCAAATAGTCTCTGAGCAGATAGACAGCTAGGCTTAGTTGCTCAACAGTCTGATGGAGCCTGTTGGACCGAGACCCAATGCTCCGACATGTTTGCCAGATGGTAACATGTTGAACAGTCCGTGATTCGGGTGACTGGAGTCCTTGGCGATCTTCCGGGCCTTCCTCAGACACCGCCTTGTGTAAATGTCCTGGAGGGCAGGGAGCTCATCCCCAGTGATGTGTTGGGCAGTACGCACCACCCTCTGTAGAGCCTTGCGGTTGAGGGCGGTGCAGTTGCCATACCAGGCGGTGATGCAACCAGACAAGATGCTATAGAAGTTTCTGAGGGGCCATGACAAATTTCTTCAGTTGCCTGAAGTTGGAGAGGAGCTATTGCGTCTTCTTAACCACGGTGTTGGTGTGATGGGTCCATGTCAGGTCCTTGGTGATGTGCACGTTGAGGAACTTTTGACCTTCTCCACTGCAGCCCCGTCGATGCAGATGAGGGTGACACCCCCCCTGTCTCCTGTAGTCCACGATCAGCTCCTTGGTTTTGCTTACGTTGAGGGAGAAGCTGTTATCCTGGCACCACACTGCCAGGGCTCTAACCTCTACTATGTAAGCTGTCCCGTTGCCATTGGCGATCAGCCACCATCGTGTTGTCTGCAAACTTAATGATGGTGTTGGAGTCGTGTGTGGCCACGCAGTCATGGGTGAACAGGGAGTACAGGAGGGGGCTGAGCCCACATCCCTGGGAGGCCCCCGTGTTGAGGGTCAGCGTGGCGGAGGTATTGTTACCAACCATCACCACCTGGGGCCTGCCCGTCAGGAATGCCTCTGTGCAGTGCATTGACATATGAAATGGTACAGAGGCATTACTGAGTGTAGCACTAACGATATTGTGTGCTTTGCATGTTTATCTCCTAGTGGTTATAATGCCATTGTCCTATGCTCCATCCCTGATGGGAAAGAACCTGTGTTGTCTTAATGTTTAGTTATTTAGTTATTTCAGTATCAGAAGACCTCATCTCTATAAAAAAGTTTGCAAACCTTCTCCCTGTCACATGAGATTGATCAAAACCATTGATTATCATGACGACTAATCGTCAGTCGGATGGTAGATGGCATGTAGTAGTCCCAAACATAATGTAACTAATACTGAGCATGTATTCAAGGAGGAAAATGGATCAACAGAATCCACATGACATTTGGTGGTATGTTATGATGGACAAGCCCCACCCACACCACCCTCACCCCTCTCTGGTGACCTATTTGCACAGTCAGTATTCCCAATATTTCTGTCCTCTTCATTCTCTGTGATCTGTTCCCATACGAGCCTGACTGAAACATTTCCACACAGTTCACACCATAGGTTCACACTTCCAGGTTGGTTTAATCAAAAACATGAAGTATCTGCGGCCCTCCAGGACCAGGGTTGTCTGCCGCTGGTTTACACTATAACATTACAGAGCTCTATTGGAGTTGCATCATTCCTTTTTCACAGTATCCAATAGGTGTCAGAGAGTAGTCTGAAGACTACTGAATGTCTGCCTCTGCAAAGAGGCCAGGGCTTTTATGGCACATGTGGTCGCCGTCCCACAGGGTCACTGGTTCAAGCCCCGTTCTGCCAGTTCCCCCTCAACCACTATAGTAGATAGTAGTTATAAAAGATGGTTTAGCATTTACCCTGCAATGCCTCATCTCCAACCATATCCAGATGGGAGGGGCGGACCAAGCAATCCATCTAAACTCAATCAGTGAGGAATCTGAGTTGTGTCTGTCATATCAGTCATAACAAGTACCTCTCATTGAGAATGATAGAGGACTGTTCTTTGTATCTGTCCCATTATGGCGTCTGTGATCTCCATTTTGAAGTTATCCATTTTCTATGAGTTGGTAAACAAACTGAAAGTGTGCATATTGCCACCTGGAGTGTATTTTGCAGCTACTGTATAAAGGCCAGGTTGGCGACTTACTGCCACCTGCAGGTATGGAATGTTTGCTCACAGGTATAATTCATTGGCTGATCACTCCTGATGACCTGGATGGCATTGTGTGATCCTACCTCAACACATAGGAAGTCCCACCCAGTAGATTACTTAAATGTTGAAAGTCCTCAATGACCCTGCCCATGCTAAAACAGGCTTTTAGGCACTAGAGTTCACTATCATTCTCTATGGTACCTGAAAGAGAGGACTCTCCATTTGGACTGATCTTTGACCTCCCCCAGTAAGAGGGGAATAAGGCAACCTCAGAGTTACACACTAGGATACTTTATTTACACACACACAGATGAAATGTACATGGAACAGTAGAGGAATGGTAGTCTTTGTGTACAGAAAACAGGGTTAATGAATACACTGGACATACGATAGCACAATATATTTACATTTTAGTCATTTAGTAGACGCTCTTATCCAGAGCGACTTACATTAGTGAGTACATACATTTTCATAGTTGTCCCCCGTGGGAATCGAACCCACAACCCTGGCGTTGCAAGTGCCATGCGCTACCAAGTGAGCCACACGGGACCAGAGCAATGACAATGGTAATAAAGGACTGTCTAAATGGATATGCTACCAACGATATACACAGAGGCAGAATGCAATAGGCAATAGTAAAAACTATAAAGAACAACAAACAATAACGATACACGTGTTACACACTCACTTTGTGCAAGCACACCATCCCACATGTCCGAAGAGATATGAGCGAGACCAGTTGTTGTTGTGCAGGTCAGAGACAGCTTGCTGGTCTCTCTGTGGCTGCTTGAAGGAGACTGAGAGGGAGAGGCAGGAATTGGGGATCTGGAAACCAAGATGTGATTGGCTGACCCCACTGTGTGATAAAGCCCCTGGCAACCATGAGCCCTAGCAACCAATCGGTTTGTATAGGGCCAGAGGTGTGAAGGGCCAGTTTATGACCCATAAAGTCTGTCTTTGCTCATAGGTTAGCCTGCTAGGCTCCAGAGGGGGAGGGGAGCCTACTGCAGAAGTTAGAAAGTTAAAGAGTTTATGTCAATGAGAAGCTGCTAAGTGCTGTGAAAATGGGATGGTGTGCTAATGCCACGTTCAAGACAACTGGGAACTCGAGAAAAAACGAGCTCCGACAGGGAACAATATTTTTAAATAAACGGTCATCCAACTCGGAATTCCAAGTCGGAAATTAGGGCATCTTTCTAGAGCTCTGACTTTCCGACTTGAAGATCACCGACGTCATGATTTGACCTCGGTTATTTCCGAGTTCCCAGTTGTCTTGAAAGCACCAAAAGAGTCACCAGCAGGGACGCACAGTACCACTTGACTGGATCTGCGCGTCAACTGCGCAGTTTTTATGTTCGAGAACGTGCGCGGCCGCCTCCACTGTTTTCCTTTTTTTCAAACCAAACGTCGCTAGCCTTGCCAGGCTTCCGAAGCTGTGTGCAAAATCAAGCGACTGGATTGACTACCCATGTCGTTGTCCCGTATGGTTTTGAAGTCGGCTTAATGCTGTTTTGTCATAGTTAAAAGACAAAATACTATCACAAGAAGTGATAATCTGTCGTCGAACCCCTCTGTTGAGTCTGGTGAGTAGATCAACGGCCAACGAGCTAGCTAATGTAGCTACCTACTAGATAACGGTAACGTTACAGCGCAGATGTGTGAAATAAAGTAATTGGCTGGTGCTTTACTGCTTGAAAGATTAGCTAGTTAGCTAGTTACGAGTTTAAAGTTATCGTGCTGGCTAGCTAGGTAAGGACGGTTAGCTAGTTACTGCAAAGTGCAAAACTAGTAATGTAACGTTAGCTAGTTAGCTTTGTGGTAAGACTGACAGCTAACTAACTAGCCAACACATTAGTTATTTAGCTAACTACGTTGTTGACTCAACTAGTTGTCTGTTTCTTCTGAAGAAACCCCAGCCAGCTAGTTAGTTGACATATTGCCCAAATAACCAGTTAACTAGTTATCTTGCTATGACGTTTTGCTGGTAGAAACTGGCTAGGTAGCTAGCTAGTTTGGTAGCCAGATTTTGTGTGGTGATTCATTCTGTCCTTGTTTGCAATAGGTAATGGACACAGAATATTTCAACATCTGAGAATGATCGTGTGAAACTCTTGAGTAAATAATAGGCCTACTGAAGTTTCTCAGTCAACAGGACCCATATAAAGTATGTGTTTTATGTCTGTGTAACATAGCTAGCAAACTACCGAACGATAACCCTTAATTAGTACGCCCCTCCTAGCCCTAGGGATATTAATGTTACTCTCCCCTGAACTGTCATACGTTCCATCAGTGAAGGTAACCAGTTAACGTTAGCTAACTAGCTATACCATGTTGTAATAACTCTTCTCAGACATGACTTGGGCTATTTCTTCTCAGTAAGTTGTCAAAATGTTATTGCTGTTCAGTTGGGTAACTAGCTAGCTAGCTACCTACACAATGTTGAAGTATCCCCATAGACTCACTGTCAAGAGTGTGACTAGGTTGGGAAAAGAGGAAGGTAGACTGCAGGTATGATTGTCTCAGATGCTCAGAGAGCATTCACAGACACAGGTAGCGAAGTTGTTTAGCTTGGCAAAGATAAATAAACTTAAAATGTCATATTCATGAATGGCGCTTACTGTTTCTCTACAGTCATTTAACTTCCAGGAAGAGCGCAGGCTTCAAAAGTCCAGGGAGTGGAGTGTGAATTCCATAGATTATTATGTTAATTATTAATCAGGGTGCACATAGCTGCACTTAGAGGGAGGAAACAGGGTGGCACCACAGCTGGTTAGAAAAGCACATTACTATACTGTACTATACTGGAACCTAGATGTGTGCTAGTCTGCATCATGGTGAGTTATGAGGGAAGGATTATAAGGGTGACTCTCCGGTTTATCTTAAGTAGGCTACATTCCCCTGTTGGCTTTCCTCATCAGTACAATCTGTAATGTTGTCTTAGATCCAGGATATATTGTCTTGCATCATTGTGTCATTTCAGTTGTGAATTGTGATTGTGTCGCTAAATCTCAGTTATTTGACTCTGCTTGTTTGTGTTCAGTTAGTAAATGGATGGCTGGTTATGCAAATCTGGCTATGCAAACAGTAGCCCAAACCAGCTTGTCACACTAATTTGCAAAGCAGACACCCTACTGGACAGGTAGACCCTACTGGTAGACATAACTAAGTGGATCTAGGCTTTACAACGGTACTTGGAGCAGTTCACCACCACAAAGTTTTCAAACTATTTTGGACATAAAGGAACAGATTTGATTACTCAAACTGAAACTTTTCAGTCACTTGAGAAATATAACTAAAGTTGGCTAGGCACCGCTGCCTGTGGCCCTGTTTCAGAGCCATTTCATCTCCATTTAAATGCAGTTTGCTTTGTGAAGCATGCAGGTACTGGTGTTTTCCCATATAAGAGAAATGTGCAACAGGTTTTAACATGTGCTGCTCCCTGCACTTCCACTTCATGACTTGGCTATGGAAACTATGGAAACCCATGCAACTGATATGATCTGTAACCTAGTCAGTCTGTTTTTTCTTGCAGCCTGCCTATGGATGATGGTACTGTTACTGACAGTGATATTCTTGTCCGTCTATCCCATCATTTCTGTGCCTGTTCAAAAATAAAGAGTGCTGATCTAGGATCAGGTCCTCCCTGTCCATTCATTATATTCTTAAATGCAAAACTGGTCCCAGATCAGCACTCCTGCTCTGAGGGGAAGCTTTATGAATACGGTGTTGATATGATTAAACCAAATTCCCTGCATTTTCACTCAATAATTTACAGCATTCCTTGCTGTAAGATGGAGCGCTTGTTATGTATGGTGGCTTGCCTTGGTTGTATATGAATACGTAAGAGTCTCTCTGGGTCTCTGCCTGAGAAAACCATGCCAGTCATGTTGTTTGTCTCCCTCCGTCATCTCTGAGTGAAAGAGAGAGGGGGGGAGAGGAGAACGAGAGAAGGGAAGAGAGAAATGGACAGAGAGAGAGGTAGAGACGGAGAGAGAGGTAGAGACGGAGAGAGAGGTAGAGACGGAGAGAGAGGTAGAGACGGAGAGAGAGGTAGAAGACGGAGAGAGAGGTAGAAGACGGAGAGAGAGGTAGAGACGGAGAGAGAGGTAGAGACGGAGAGAGAGGTAGAGACGGAGAGAGAGGTAGAGACGGAGAGAGAGAGGTAGAGACGGAGAGAGAGGTAGAGACGGAGAGAGAGAGAGGTAGAGACGGAGAGAGAGAGAGGTAGAGACGGAGAGAGAGAGAGGTAGAGACGGAGAGAGAGGTAGGAGACGGAGAGAGAGGTAGAGACGGAGAGAGAGGTAGAGACTGTCAGAGAGACAGAACATGACAGACTTGGTGGGAGAAAGAGAGGCATAGTGATTAAGAGAGAGATCTAAACAGTCTGTATTCAAGGCTTCTGTTGCGTGAGATATCATAACAACCCTGCTAGCTGTACCCTCTCTGCCCTACTTGGCCTCTTTCCTGTGAGTTTTCTAAACAACCCAGCACAGGTCTCTTTAGTTCAGTCACATCTAAGCCATCTAGCTCCTTCAAATATGCAGCCAGTCATATTATCTTCCCCCTCCAACTCCAGTCTGCTTTCATTGGCAGGAACATGTCACCATTAGCTCTACAGGACTGTCATTTATTCATTCCTCACATTATTAATTTAAAGGGCTTCTGGGTGATTTGCAATGCCAATTTCTCTTCAGCTCCATTGTGTTGAATCTGCTGTTGGCCTGGTCTGGGTCTTCGTACCAACTGTGTGTGTTTAGACTAGGTTAAATTCTACTCTGTCCCTAAGACTCGGCTTGATCAAGTCGAGAGCCAAAAATATTGAATTCAGTTTATTGAATTCAGTTAAGACCTGTAGTCACGTACTTGGTGGATTTCTAATATTGTCCGGTAGTTGATATAGTATTTCAGGACTATTTTAGCATATGATTCATAGCTGTTCCTTCCCCCCCATACTCTCTCTCTCTTCCCTCTCTCTCTGCCCCCCCCTCCCCCTCTCTATGTTTGGCTGAGCTGCCAGCCAATTAGGAAAGACATGTTATTTACATCTGAAGCAGAGGACCCAGCTGGTTGCAGCCCTCATGGGTCTGTTTGGATTGGGCGTTCGGTGCTTGTTATTGGAAACAGCTGAGCCAAGTACGACCGTTTGTTTGCTGTTGACTAGGTGTGTGTGTGTGCGTGATTTTTACTTTCGCTGTGTGCATGACCGTGTGTGTGGGTAGGTGACCGCCCGAGTGCCTGACCGCCCGAGTGCCTGACCGCCCGAGTGCGTGTGATGAGAACGCATGCTCAACTGTAGTTCTCTACTAGTGTGAACTGAGAAAGACTTGTGCCTCGAGGTTGTTCCTGTATTTGTGCCCAGCGTGTGATGATGACTCCTCTTCACATCAGTTCAGGTAACTCACATGGGTGCTCTCTTCCTTCCGCAGGGGTCATAATGTCCCAGATGATGTAAGCCCTCTGTCTGCCTCTGAAGCCAAAAATGAGTGAGGTGCAGGCCACGGTGGAGTTCTCTGTTGAGCTCCACAAGTTCTACAATGTGGACCTGTTCCAAAGAGGGTGAGTGACACTCTCTTCTTCACTACTCTCCAGACTGACTGTCAGCCCTCTATGGTGTTAGTTCTAGTCTGCCCTGTTTATCAAGCACACCAAGGCTTTCTGTGGAAATTCTGCGGGCCTCGTTTTTCAAGTTTCTGAGTAAGTTTATTAAAAATTTAGTGTTTAATACGGTTGTTATTGCGTGAAGTTACAGGGACTGAATCTTTCATCCACAGTTAGCCTCAGTCCCTATTTTGAAATGAAAGGAAGTTTGATGATGATGTCAATCTAGACGGCACACGCCCTGTTCTAATGGATATGATTATGGTATGGTGGGAATGCCAGGCATCTTGTGGTGGGCCACCTTTCTGCAGCTGAACAAAAATGATGATTCCAGGATGATTATAAAAAATCAGTTTCAAGGCAAAGAGGTTGAATTGAGACATGTTGGTCAGTTATAATAACAAGCCTATGTCCTCCAAGTAGGCAGTGTTTTTGGCTCCTCTCTCTGTATGTGAACAAACTGATCATGACATTCTTCTGTTTCATAATTGTGTTAAAATGATGTCCAGCTCTTCGGACAAACTATTGATAATTTATTCAAATGCCCGTTTATATTGATTTGTGCGTGGAAAAGTCCTCATCCTCCATCTTCTGATGCAGTCTGAGCAGAAAGCCTGGGGTCGTTGAGTTGACTAGCAAGTAAACACTGGCTCACATATGAAGATACACAGGCCTGACTGACTTTATTTAAAGGGACACTATTTGTAGACATTTTGAGCAGAGGGACTCTGTCATATCTATGTTAAGCGAGACTACCGCACGCTTCCAGGCTACCACTGTTGCTAAAGGCGTTTGTAGACACACTCATTTGACTACGAGTTCTTATTTCCGTCCACCGTTGATGCATGCCATGTGCAAGCTTCATGCTACCTTTAGATTTCTCACGATCGTTCCTGTACATGGTGTAAGAGACCTGTAGCCCAAGTCTGAGTAGTTAAACACATATCCATAATGTCTGATAGTTCATCTCTTGAATGGCACCTAAAGGAGATTATGGTCTGGGTTGTGTTCAATAAAGCACACAGCGGTAAACATTTAAAAACGTTTTGCAACGGGAAAATGAAAATTAGTGTTTCTTATTGGACAAGTTCAGGTAGTCCCTCCTTGTTTCAATCTGTTTCCTTACATTTAGTTCCTAATGAACACATTCCTGATGGTGGAGCGTGGTGTGAGAATGGCCTTGGAACCCCACCTTAACTGACATAAATGTAGTGCGGAGACCAAAAGTAGCCGTCTTCCTTAGTAGAGAAACAGGCCTTTTCAGGGTCCAAGGGTTTGTGTATATTAACACAGGACCTGCCCACCATTGTCTTGACAGAACGTCACATGACTTGCCATTGTTGTGGTGTTTCATTGATTCAGTGTTAGAATGCACAGTCTACTAGAGAGGTTCCCTTATTGTTTCACAGTGGCAGTATAGCTGAGGTGTGGCAGCTAGGTGGGGGTTTGTGGTAACAGCGGCTGTAGGCATTACCTTGACAATAAGAGCCTTTCCAGCTTTCACTAAACGTTTTGTGGTTTATAGCGTGACATTTTAAGCTGCAATGATAAACATTAATTTAGTCGTGATTTCGGCTCTGCTCACACATCGGTCTACAATTAACTCAACTTGTACAAATTGACGCCTTTGAAATGTTTACTTACTTAAGGCCAAATGTGCTTCTTGCGGCGAAGGTTTTAGGTTCATTATCCTGCTTGAGGGCTGCGTTAGCAAGACGAGACCACTGAGATACTGACACACCCTCAGATCCTTATCTCCATACTGTACATTGATGTTTATCAGGGAGATTTTCCTACTGTAACATTGACTCTTCACAGTCCCTGAGGCCTAAACTACTCTGGAAGCTCACATTCCAATGTAGCGTGACGCTAGGCTACGCTAAGTGAACAACGTGCCTGTAGCCATCAGAACTGAGTCTGAGTGGCTTGTGTTGTAGTGTACTAGGCTGTGGAGCAGAGCAGGAAACCGGCTGCAGCCTAGATATTCCCCCAACAGAGTTCCCAGGACGTGGGCTTCAGAGAGGATGGAAAGCTCTCTTTTTGCTTCCTGCTTCACAGTGGCCTACACACCGGTGTATTGCAGGGATTTTTCTGCCATTGTAGTCTCTTGGGCAGGCTGCCTAAGCTATTCGCCTAAGTCCAAACAGTGTTTTTTGTTTTATGAATTTTCGGGATGGAAAAGCAATTGAATTGTAAACTTAAATGACTAAAACCAGATATAACATCTGTAGAAAAGATAATGGACCTACACTGCTCTTTCCATGACATAGACTGACCAGGTGAATCCAGATGAAATATATGATCCCTTATTGATGTCACTTGTTAAATCCACTTCAATCAGTGTAGACGAATGGGAGTAGACGGGTTAAAGAAGGATTTTTAAGCCTTGATACAATTGAGAGATGGATTGTGTATGTTTGCCATTCAGAGGGTGAATGGGCAAGACAAAAGATTTAAGTGCCTTTGAACGGGGTATGGTAGTAGGAGCCAGGCACACCGGTTTGTGTCTAGAACTGCAAAACTGCTGTTCTAGACACAATGCTTTCGACACCTTGTAGATTCCATACCCCAACGAATTGAGGCTGTTCTGAGGGCAAAAGGGGGTGTAACTAAATATTAGGAAGGTGTTCCTAATGTTCTGTACACTGTGTATATTTTAAATAATATAATCTTTGAGAACTAACTATCACCAAAATAAAAGCAGTCAGTGAGAATTGAACATTCCAAAACAAGGAATTTAGCAGTATGCATTTTGTTATTATGTTTGAGCAAAATAAAACGTTGCAGGAAACTATAATTAAAACTGCAACATTTTCTACCAGCTCCATGGAGAAATGTGTAGAATTGCAGGAAATTGGCTTAAAAATGCTCAAATGTATCTACAGAGCCAAGATGGGGTCCTCTAAAATGTAGCCGAGGCTGTAACCCCTTTAAGTTAGTTATAACAGTGGTCAACTAGGCTACTGTGGCTATTTGATCATAATGTAGGCCTACCAGAGTGGCCTACCATCAAAAACAAATGCATCCCATAACATTTTAACATGGAATTGGCTGTTCTATCATGCAGCCTACAATTGCAGCCAATGTGTGGTGTTCAATGTAGACCTACATTCCATGACTTTTGAAAAACACATGCAGGGCTTGACATGAACCTGTTTATCCACCGTCAGACAAGGAGGTGACTGAAAATGTTGTGTTTGATGCAAGAAACCACTTTACCATTATTACAGAGAATCAGAGAAATGATGCTACTCTCTGCCTATTGGCTACTTAGCTTATTCAAGCCTGTCTCAAAATACAACAAAATACAACAACAAAAAAGCTCTTTACCAGACTCGCTTTTCAAAGCTGTCTAGAAATGTCCAAGTTTTGTGCTCTTGTAGGAAGCAATCACTCCCCATTGCTGACTACAAATGATCTATAACAGGACTAATAACTCCCTAACTAGCAAAGAATATGAACAAAATGTGCACAGGTGGCTACATGCAGCTCTTGCTTTGAACTCAAAACAAGCGCATCTTGGTTAGGCCGCACCGGTCTGTGTAGAGTACGCTGAGTCGTGCCTGTCAATGCAATAGAATCCTACTCCAATGCGTTCTGCCTACAACAAAATCTCTTGCAAAGGTAGTTTTGCATACTGAGTCTTGCATAGTTCGTTTTGTTTCGGTATGTTACATTGAAAGTGTCTAATACTGTGTTGATTCGAGCACAATTCCCACAGTAAAGGGAAACGTTGATAGTGTTAACTAAAGGGGAAAACTCTAGAACGTGAAGTACAATCTCGTGCATCTCTGCAAGGACTAATATTTATTCTACCCTCCAATCCCGGGGGAGCTGCGCATGAGCGCATAGCGATCTCAGCAGCACCTCCTATGCAGTGTCCAGTGTATGCTACGTAGGTGTGATAAAATACTAGTCCACATCCTAGTGTATTTTGGTCTGTGTCCGGCTGTCTGCTTTCCTTCCATTGGAAACATATGGCGAGTCAGGAAACAAACACGGGACGTGGTTTCGGACGGACACGACAACAGTTGGAAAGGCAGCTCTTTTCTGGTGCTGCTGTAGCATCACAATGTAGCACACACACACAAACAGGCTGACTGACTGACTGACTGACTGACTGACTGAACATGTACAGAGAGGAACAACCAGAGGAAGTGTGACAACTGAAAGTGTTATATCAGCCACAGCTCTGAGTCAGCCTAGTAGTCAGGTTATACCAGCCACAGCTCTGAGTCAGCCTAGTAGTCAGGTTATACCAGCCACAGCTCTGAGTCAGCCTAGTAGACCGGTTATACCAGACACAGCTCTGAGTCAGCCTAGTAGTCAGGTTATACCAGACACAGCTCTGAGTCAGCCTAGTAGTCAGGTTATACCAGCCACAGCTCTGAGTCAGCCTAGTAGTCAGGTTATACCAGCCACAGCTCTGAGTCAGCCTAGTAGTCAGGTTATACCAGACACAGCTCTGAGTCAGCCTAGTAGACCGGTTATACCAGCCACAGCTCTGAGTCAGCCTAGTAGACCGGTTATACCAGCCACAGCTCTGAGTCAGCCTAGTAGTCAGGTTATACCAGCCACAGCTCTGAGTCAGCCTAGTAGTCAGGTTATACCAGCCACAGCTCTGAGTCAGCCTAGTAGTCAGGTTATACCAGCCACAGCTCTGAGTCAGCCTAGTAGTCAGGTTATATCAGCCACAGCTCTGAGTCAGCCTAGTAGACAGGTTATACCAGCTACAGCTCTGAGTCAGGTTATACCAGCCACAGCTCTGAGTCAGCCTAGTAGTCAGGTTATACCAGCCACAGCTCTGAGTCAGCCTAGTTGTCATGTTATACCAGCCACAGCTCTGAGTCAGCCTAGTAGACAGGTTATACCAGCCACAGCTCTGAGTCAGCCTAGTAGACAGGTTATACCAGCCACAGCTCTGAGTCAGCCTAGTAGACAGGTTATACCAGCCACAGCTCTGAGTCAGCCTAGTAGTCTGGTTATACCAGCCACAGCTCTGAGTCAGCCTAGTAGTCAGGTTATACCAGCCACAGCTCTGAGTCAGCCTAGTAGACAGGTTATACCAGCCACAGCTCTGAGTCAGCCTAGTAGTCTGGTTATACCAGCCACAGCTCTGAGTCAGCCTAGTAGTCAGGTTATACCAGCCACAGCTCTGAGTCAGCCTAGTAGACCGGTTATACCAGCCACAGCTCTGAGTCAGCCTAGTAGTCAAAACATCTCTTACACATCTGGGAAATGTAATTCCAAAAGGAGACAGCAGGTTGTAATACTGTCCTGAGCAGAGCACTGAGCAGCAGACGGTCTCAGAGTAGGACTGCTTTTCTAGGATCAGGTCCACCCAGGCTGTCTTGTAATCTTATTCATTCTGATCTTTAAGAGAGAACTGATCCTAAATCAGCATGTGGGCCCTTTCTTTACTCATCAATACTTTAAATGTGAGTTTACCACACCAGTGAGTGTTAAAGAAAGTGCTCATTATTCATTCATGAAAAGGTAAAGCTGGTTTTACATGCCTTTAGTAAAGCTAAACAGACTGTTCTCTTCTTACGAGGCTGTAAACTACAGGCCTACAGGTTACTCCAACAGAGCAAGACACTTACTCTTCATATACCGTGCCTTCAGAAAGGATTTATACCCCTTGACTTATTCCACATTTTGTGTTACAGCCTGAATTCAAAATTGATTAATTATATTTTTTTTCTCACCCATCAACACACAATACCCCATAATGACAAAGTGAAAACATGTTTTTAGAAATGTTTCCAAATGTATTGAAACTGAAATGCAGACATATCTCAGGATGCATGTTTTGGAATATTTTTATTTTGTACAGACTTGCTTCTTTTCATCCTGTCAATTAGGTTAGTGTTGTGGAGTAACTACAATGTTGTTGATCCATCCTTAGTTTTCTCCTATCACAGCCATTAAACTATGGAACTTTTTTATAGTCACCATATGGTGAAATCCCTGAGTGGTTTCCTTCACCTCAGGCAACTGAGTTAGGAAGGATGCCTGTATCTTTGTAGTGACTGGGTGTATTGATACACCATCCAAAGTGTAATTAATACCTTCACCATGCTCAAAGGGATATTCAATGTCTGCTTTGTTTATTTGTACCCATCTACCAATAGGTGCCCTTCTTTACCAGTCATTGGAAAAACTCCCTGGTTTTTGTGGTTGAATCTGTGTTTAAATTCACTGCTAGACTGAGGGACCTTACAGATAATTGTATGTGTGGGGCACAGAGATGAGATGAGTGTTTAATGTTAAACACTATTATTGCACACAGACTGAGTCCATACAATTTATGTGACTTGTTAAGCACATTTTTACAGAAATTATTTAGACCTGCCATAACAAAGTGGTTGAATACTTATTGACTTAAGACATTTCAGCTTTTCATTTTTTATTAATCTGTAAAAAAAATAATCTAGAAACATAATTCCACTTTGACATTATGGGGTATTGTGTGTAGGCCAGTGACAAAAAAATCGCAACTTAATCCATTTTAAATTTAGGCTGTAACACAACAACATGTGGATAAAGTCAAGGGGTGTGAATACTGTCTGAAGGCACTGTAGGCTAGAGGTTTTTAATAGGCCTAAATGTTCTCATTTCAATTGGGTTAAAGCTACAGTATGTCCCATCAAATGAGTTCTGTGCTTAGAATTCCTACATGTTGTAGCGACCTTGGACTAGAACATACAGTATCTAGCTGCCTCGGACCTCTTAGCGTAACGGTTAAGGTGTTGGACTGCCTGGGTTCGAGTCCTGCTAGGGGTGACCCCTGAACACTCCGTCCTCCCTGTTGTTTTCATGGCTAACTGTTTCTTTGTGTCCCAGGTTCTACCAGATCCGTGCCAGTATGAAAGTTCCACCACGAGTCCCTCACAAAGTCGAGGCCAGTCTACTCCACCCAGCAGGTCAGTTAAAACACACACTCCCTCTCTCCCTCTCTCCCTCACTCCCTCTCTCCCTCACTCCCTCACTCCCTCACTCCCTCTCTCCCTCTCTCCCTCTCTCCCTCACTCCCTCACTCCCTCTCTCCCTCTCTCCCTCACTCCCTCTCTCCCTCTCTCCCTCACTCCCTCTCTCCCTCTCTCCCTTACTCCCTCACTCCCTCTGTCCCTCTCTCCCTCACTCCCTCACTCCCTCTCTCTCTCTCTCCCTCTCTCCCTCACTCCCTCTCTCCCTCTCTCCCTCTCTCCCTCTCTCCCTCACTCCCTCACTCCCTCTCTCCCTCACTCCCTCACTCCCTCTCTCTCCCTCTCTCCCTCTCTCCCTCTCTCCCTCTCTCCCTCTCTCCCTCTCTCCCTCACTCCCTCTCTCCCTCACTCCCTCACTCCCTCTCTCCCTCACTCCCTCTCTCCCTCTCTCCCTCACTCCCTCCAGTCAGCATAATTGATGCTGTGCTGGCCATCATTTCACTCTAACTTGATCCTTCAAAGCAGATCTACATTACCAGTCAAAAGTTTGGACACACCTACTCATACAAGGGTTTTTCTTTATTTTTTACTATTTTACACATTGTATAATTATAGTGAAGACATCAACACTATGAAATAACACATATGGAATCATGTAGTAACCAAAAAAGTGTTAAACAAATCAAAATATATTTTAGATTCTTCAAAGTAGCCACCCTTTGCCTTGATGACAGCTTTGCACACTCTTGGCATTCTCTTAACCAGCTTCACCTGGAATGCTTTCCCAACAGTCTTGAAGGAGTTCCCACATATGCTGAGCACTTGTTGGCTGCTTTTCCTTCACTCTGCGGTCCAACTCATCCCAAACCATCTCAATTGGGTTGAGGTCGGGTGATTGTTGAGGCCAGGTCATCTGATGCAGCACTCTCCTTGGTCAAATAGCCTTTACACAGCCTGGAGGTGTGTGTTGGGTTATTGTCCTGTTGAAAAACAAATGATAGTCCCACTAACCGCAAACCAGATGGGATGGCGTATTGCTGCAGAATGCTGTGGTAGCCATGCTGGTTAAGTGAGCCTTGAATTCTAAATAAATCACTGACAGTGTCACCAGCAAAGCACCCCCACCCCATTGGGCTCCCGAGTGGCGCAGCGGTCTAAGGCACTGCATCTCAGTGCTTGAGGCGTCACTACAGACCCCCTGGTTAGATTCCAGGCTGTATCACAACCGGCCGTGATTGGGAGTCCCATAGGGCGGCGCACAATTGGCCCAGCATCGTACGGGTTTGTTCTTAATGGACTTGCCTAGTTAAATAAAGGTAAAATAAAATAAAAAATCACACCTCCTCCTCCATGCTTCACGGTGGGAACCACACATGCGGAGATCATTCGTTCACCTGCTCTGCGTCTCACAAAGACACGGCGGTTGGAACCAAAAATCTCAAATTTGGACCCAAGGACAGATTTCTACCTGTCTGATGTCCATTGCTTGTGTTTCTTGGCCCAAGTAAGTCTCTTCTTATTGGTGTCCTGTAGTAGTGGTTTCTTTGCAGCAATTCGACCATGAAGGCCTGATTCACGCAGTCCCCTCTGAACAGTTGATGTTGAGATGTGTCCATTACTTGAACTCTGAACCATTTATTTGGGCTGCAATCTGAGATGCAGTTAACTTTAATGAACTTATCCTCTGCAGCAGAGGTAACTCTGGGTCTTCCTTTCCTGTGGCGGTCCTCATGAGAGCCAGTTTCATCATAGCGCTTGATGGTTTTTGCGACTGCACTTGAAGAAGCTTTCAAAGTTCTTGAAATGTTCAGTGTTGACTGACCTTCATGTCTTAAAGTAATGATGGACTGTCGTTTCTCTTTGCTTATTTGAGCTGTTCTTGCCATAATATGGACTTGGTATTTTACCAAATAGGGCTATCTTCTGTATACCACCCCTACCCTGTCACAACACAACTGATTGGCTCAAACTCATTAAGAATGAAAGAAATTCCACAAATTAACTTTTAACAAGGCACACCTGTTAATTGAAATGCATTCCAGGTGACTACCTCATGAAGCTGGTTGAGAGAATGCCAAGTGTGCAAAGCTGTCATCAAGGCAAAGGGTGGCTACTTTGAAGAATCTCAAATATGAAATATATTTTGATTTGTTTAACACTTTTTTGGTTACTACATGATTCCATGTGTGTTATTTCTTAGTTTTGATGTCTTCACTATTATTCTACAATGTAGAAAACAGTACAAATAAAGAAAAACCCTTGAATGAGTAGGTGTGTCCAAACTTTTGACTGATACTGTAGGCCCATAGTTCCTTATCTTTTCATCCAGTATTATCAAAACCTTTGTAGTGACCTGTCCTGGTTAACCTTGAGTGTTTATCTGGTAATATATTGAATCATGAGTGTTTATCTTGTAATAAATTGAATCATGAATGTTTATCTGGTAAAATATTGACTCATCATGGACTGCTAGCCCTCTTTATCCTCAGCCTCAAGGCTTGCATGTTAGCTAGCTTTCAGTATTCTACAAGGGGTCTTCTGAAACACACACACACACACATACACACACACACACACACACACACACACACACACACACACACACACACACACACAGTGTCTTCAGCATCTCCCCCAGGCGCTTATAGCTTCAAATGTGCTGCTGCTGAGTCTTAACCCTCCTCCTCACACAGCCAATAGGGCTCTGGTCAAAAGTAGTGCACTACCAAGTTTATAGGGTGCCATTTGGGACGTTGCCATTTTAAATTCTGTCCGTTTTTCGACTTGCCTCTCCCATGTCCTACCCCATCACAATGGTTTTACAAGATTAGGAGGAACATTTAATGCAAATTAGATTACGTTGTAGCATGATCAGATTTTTGGTTGTTTTATTGAGGAACAGCATGAAAAGACAAAAGTTCAGCTTGTTTTGGGGACAAGAGAGCATATTGAATAAATGCTTTAGTTGTGTGTTTTTCAACCATAATGAAATCGCCGCCTTTTGTATTAATAATTATTATTTATTGTGTGTCCCTTTCGGGAAGTTTGTCTTGCATCTCAACAAACAACAGCACGGCACAGTAGATTGTATGTTTTAATATTCAATAAAATAAAAACAACAACACAGCATCACCAATAGGTGCATAAATACATACATACAGTGGGGAGAACAAGTATTTGATACACTGCCGATTTTGCAGGTTTTCCTACTTACAAAGCATGTAGAGGTCTGTAATTTTTATCATAGGTATACTTCAACTGTGAGAGACGGAATCTAACACAAAAATCCAGAAAATCACTTTGTATGATTTTTAAGTAATTAATTTGCATTTTATTGCATGACATAAGTATTTGATCACCTACCAACCAGTAAGAATTCCGGCTCTCACAGACCTGTTAGTTTTTCTTTAAGAAGCCCTCCTGTTCTCCATTCATTACCTGTATTAACTGCACCTGTTTGAACTCGTTACCTGTATAAAAGACACCTGTCCACACACTCAATCAAACAGACTCCAACCTCTCCACAATGGCCAAGACCAGAGGGCTGTGTAAGGACATCAGGGATAAAATTGTAGACCTGCACAAGGCTGGGATGGGCTACAGGACAATAGGCAAGCAGCTTGGCGAGAAGGCAACAACTGTTGGCGCAATTATTAGAAAATGGAAGAAGTTCAAGATGACGGTCAATCACCCTCGGTCTGGGGCTCCATGCAAGATCTCACCTCGTTAGGCATCAATGATCATGAGGAAGGTGAGGGATCAGCCCAGAACTACACGGCAGGACCTGGTCAACGACCTGAAGAGAGCTGGGACCACAGTCTCAAAGAAAACCATTAGTAACACACTACGCCGTCATGGATTAAAATCCTGCAGCGCATGCAAGGTCCCCCTGCTCAAGCCAGCGCATGTCCAGGCCTATCTGAAGTTTGCCAATGACCATCTGGATGATCCAGAGGAGGAATGGGAGAAGGTCATGTGGTCTGATGAGACAAAAATAGAGCTTTTTGGTCTAAACTCCACGCGCCGTGTTTGGAGGAAGAAGAAGGATGAGTACAACCCCAAGAACACCATCCCAACCGTGAAGCATGGAGGTGGAAACATCATTCTTTGGGGATGCTTTTCTGCAAAGGGGACAGGACGACTGCACCGTATTGAGGGGAGGATGGATGGGGCCATGTATCGCGAGATCTTGGCCAACAACCTCCTTCCCTCAGTAAGAGCATTGAAGATGGGTCGTGGCTGGGTCTTCCAGCATGACAATGACCCGAAACACACAGCCAGGGCAACTAAGGAGTGGCTCCGTAAGAAGCATCTCAAGGTCCTGGAGTGGCCTAGCCAGTCTCCAGACTTGAACCCAATAGAAAATCTTTGGAGGGAGCTGAAAGTCCGTATTGCCCAGCGACAGCCCCGAAACCTGAAGGATCTGGAGAAGGTCTGTATGGAGGAGTGGGCCAAAATCCCTGCTGCAGTGTGTGCAAACCTGGTCAAGACCTACAGGAAACGTATGATCTCTGTAATTGCAAACAAAGGTTTCTGTACCAAATATAAAGTTCTGCTTTTCTGATGTATCAAATACTTATGTCATGCAATAAAATGCAAATTAATTACTTAAAAATCATGCAACGTGATTTTCTGGATTTTCGTTTTAGATTCCGTCTCTCACAGTTGAAGTGTACCTATGACAAAAATTACAGACCTCTACATGCTTTGTAAGTAGGAAAACCTGCAAAATCGGCAGTGTATCAAATACTTGTTCTCCCCACTGTACATACATAAATCTCAAGCGATAACTACAGCAGACAACACATGCGGATACAGTTTGTAATTCAGTTGGGGGGTTGAGCAGTTATTTATTCAATTAACTTATACAGGTGGGAATGAATGATTTCTGGGCTCTGGCGGTTTTGTAAAGATGGAGTCTGTATCTTTGGCCTGATGGTAGGAGCTGGTACTCTGGTTGAGTGGGTGTGTCAGGTCGCTCCTACCCTCACTACTCTCTCCAAGAACAGCTTCCATGTTCTTCAGATTAACTCCACGGATAGCTGATTGTACCAGGCTTGGAAACAGAAAGTGAGAACACTGAACAAAGGTTGTGTAGAATGTGGTTGTTATTCTTGTATTGACCTGATATGTATTGGATCTCCTCCTGAAATACAGTCATTGTTTTCCCTTGTTGTATATCTGTTGTGTTTTCAGTCCAGGAGAGCTTTGAGTCAATTATAGTTCCAAGATATTTGAATTGCTCAACTGATTCTATCTGTTCTTAGTCCATGTGAATGGGCCCGTTATCGAATTTTATAGTTCTGAAGTTTATTGTAATTTCCTTGGGGGGTTTTTTCACATTAAGAATGGTCAAGTAACAGTTTTAGTTCCTTAGTTATCTAGTGTTTAGATGTCTTTACTGGAATTACAGAGTCAATGCAAAAATGTGTGTAGTCAGTAATGGTCCCATTCAGTTCCTCAATGTTTTAATTTGTGTCACAGAAATTCTTCCAAATGGTACAGTCAAAGCAGCCTTTTAACATGTCCATATTTGTTTCGGACCAATCCTTCACATACTTTATACAAGGTTTCTCAGATGTAATGTTCTGTTTGTAGCTATGTGAGAGCAAGATGGAATTATGATCCGAGTCCCCAAGTGGTGCCGTATGCATTATAACCATTAGTTATACTTCCATAACAGAGATGTAGTGTTTTCTGATTGCGAGTGTGGCAGGTTACATATTGTTAATCATTTGGGAGGGTTTTCTTTAAGTTCTTGGTCCTCTTTTATCTTTTACTATCAATGGAATGTTTAGGCTAGACATTAAATAATTAGATCATTCATACTCTTTTCAAGTGTACGTGACCTATAAAAGCTAGCCTATAATTGATTCATTTGTGAGAGAGAGGGATGAGGAAGAGAGAGAGAGATGAGGAAGAGAGAGAGAGATGAGGAAGAGAGCGAGAGATGAGGGAGAGAGAGATGAGGAAGAGAGAGAGAGATGAGGATGAGAGAGAGAGATGAGGACGAGAGAGAGATGAGGAAGAGAGAGAGATAGATAGATAGATAAGCTGAGAGATGGATAATGTGATATGAAGCTCTCCCCTAAATGGTCTCATCTGATTTTGTGCATTCCAGAATGGTGACGCTGTCCAGTGAATGTGAAAGATGGCATTCATCTAGAGCTCCAATATGCTAGTTGAATACCCATTTGAACTGACAGTGATACACACCCTTGGTTGAAAGACATTGAGGGAAAACATTCAGATGAATGTGGATTTGGTCTAGCCTACTCATCCATTGGGTTTTGTTGTTGGTTGGAAGCTGGCAGAGTGGCAGGACTGGTCAATCTCACAAAAGCAGCCTTGTTGGCAGCCTGGAACACTCGCTGCTCATCCCTGGCCTGGTCTGCATTGAGAGAAATGCCGTTGCTCCCTCCACTCCAGCCTCACAACACGCTGCATTCTGTCCCCCAACAGCCAGTCCTCCAGTCACAATGAGGATCAAGGGGGGACAAATGAGGATGAGATTGCTCGACGCTCCAGTGTTTTCTGCTCTGTGCCTGCTGTGATTGCAGGACGCTCCAGTGTTTTCTGCTCTGTGCCTGCTGTGATTGCAGGATGCTCCAGTGTTTTCTGCTCTGTGCCTGATGTGATTGCAGGATGCTCCAGTGTTTTCTGCTCTGTGCCTGCTGTGATTGCAGGATGCTCCAGTGTTTTCTGCTCTGTGCCTGATGTGATTGCAGGATGCTCCAGTGTTTTCTGCTCTGTGCCTGATGTGATTGCTCGACGCTCCAGTGTTTTCTGCTCTGTGCCTGCTGTGATTGCAGGATGCTCCAGTGTTTTCTGCTCTGTGCCTGATGTGATTGCAGGATGCTCCAGTGTTTTCTGCTCTGTGCCTGCTGTGATTGCAGGATGCTCCAGTGTTTTCTGCTCTGTGCCTGCTGTGATTGCAGGATGCTCCAGTGTTTTCTGCTCTGTGCCTGCTGTGATTGCAGGATGCTCCAGTGTTTTCTGCTCTGTGCCTGCTGTGATTGCAGGATGCTCCAGTGTTTTCTGCTCTGTGCCTGCTGTGATTGCAGGACGCTCCAGTGTTTTCTGCTCTGTGCCTGATGTGATTGCAGGATGCTCCAGTGTTTTCTGCTCTGTGCCTGCTGTGATTGCAGGATGCTCCAGTGTTTTCTGCTCTGTGCCTGCTGTGATTGCAGGATGCTCCAGTGTTTTCTGCTCTGTGCCTGCTGTGATTGCAGGATGCTCCAGTGTTTTCTGCTCTGTGCCTGCTGTGATTGCAGGATGCTCCAGTGTTTTCTGCTCTGTGCCTGCTGTGATTGCAGGATGCTCCAGTGTTTTCTGCTCTGTGCCTGCTGTGATTGCAGGATGCTCCAGTGTTTTCTGCTCTGTGCCTGATGTGATTGCAGGACGCTCCAGTGTTTTCTGCTCTGTGCCTGCTGTGATTGCAGGATGCTCCAGTGTTTTCTGCTCTGTGCCTGCTGTGATTGCAGGATGCTCCAGTGTTTTCTGCTCTGTGCCTGATGTGATTGCAGGACGCTCCAGTGTTTTCTGCTCTGTGCCTGATGTGATTGCAGGACGCTCCAGTGTTTTCTGCTCTGTGCCTGCTGTGATTGCAGGATGCTCCAGTGTTTTCTGCTCTGTGCCTGCTGTGATTGCAGGATGCTCCAGTGTTTTCTGCTCTGTGCCTGCTGTGATTGCAGGATGCTCCAGTGTTTTCTGCTCTGTGCCTGATGTGATTGCAGGACGCTCCAGTGTTTTCTGCTCTGTGCCTGATGTGATTGCAGGACGCTCCAGTGTTTTCTGCTCTGTGCCTGATGTGATTGCAGGATGCTCCAGTGTTTTCTGCTCTGTGCCTGATGTGATTGCAGGATGCTCCAGTGTTTTCTGCTCTGTGCCTGATGTGATTGCAGGATGCTCCAGTGTTTTCTGCTCTGTGCCTGATGTGATTGCAGGATGCTCCAGTGTTTTCTGCTCTGTGCCTGCTGTGATTGCAGGATGCTCCAGTGTTTTCTGCTCTGTGCCTGCTGTGATTGCAGGATGCTCCAGTGTTTTCTGCTCTGTGCCTGCTGTGATTGCAGGATGCTCCAGTGTTTTCTGCTCTGTGCCTGATGTGATTGCAGGACGCTCCAGTGTTTTCTGCTCTGTGCCTGATGGGAGTCAGTGAGAGGCTGAGAGCTTTAGCTGAATGGGATCGTTTCTTAATCCTCACCTCAACCCTGGGGTTCCTAAGTAGCCTATTAATAGGAGGCCTTGTCTCTGGTCTCTTGCCAGCCAGGTCTCTCTGGCATTGGTAGTACACCCAATTGACTAGAGATGGTGTTATGCTGTAGATGGTGAAATAGTCTAATTCCCAAAAATTGGATTGGTTAATTTCCATGGTCATTTTCAGCAGATAGCTATCCCATTTGCATTTATTCGATTTGCTGCTCGCAGTATGGTGTTTTCCATCCTGGGTTGGTGGAATCCTCCAAGGCTGATCTCATAGATGCAGGTTCTATAGTGCTGTTAGTTCCTCCAAGGCTGATCTCATAGTTGCAGGTTCTATAGTGCTGTTAGTTCCTCCAAGGCTGATCTCATAGTTGCAGGTTCTATAGTGCTGTTAGTTCCTCCAAGGCTGATCTCATAGTTGCAGGTTCTATAGTGCTGTTAGTTCCTCCAAGGCTGATCTCATAGTTGCAGGTTCTATAGTGCTGTTAGTTCCTCCACGGCTGATCTCATAGTTGCAGGTTCTATAGTGCTGTTAGTTCCTCCACGGCTGATCTCATAGTTGCAGGTTCTATAGTGCTGTTAGTTCCTCCACGGCTGATCTCATAGTTGCAGGTTCTATAGTGCTGTTAGTTCCTCCAAGGCTGATCTCATAGTTGCAGGTTCTATAGTGCTGTTAGTTCCTCCAAGGCTGATCTCATAGTTGCAGGTTCTATAGTGCTGTTAGTTCCTCCACGGCTGATCTCATAGTTGCAGGTTCTATAGTGCTGTTAGTTCCTCCACGGCTGATCTCATAGTTGCAGGTTCTATAGTGCTGTTAGTTCCTCCAAGGCTGATCTCATAGTTGCAGGTTCTATAGTGCTGTTAGTTCCTCCAAGGCTGATCTCATAGTTGCAGGTTCTATAGTGCTGTTAGTTCCTCCAAGGCTGATCTCATAGTTGCAGGTTCTATAGTGCTGTTAGTCACCTAGAAAGGATAGGAAAAGGTTAGTGAATTTGACTGTCAGCCTTGTAAGCCATCAACCATGTGTAAAAACAACCAGCAGACAGACTGACTGCTTCTGTTGCTGCCTCTATGCTGCCAGGACATGCCTCAGACTGCTGCCAGGTCACAGCTGAAATCCTGGATGTCTGCTAGAGGGAAAATGTACTCTAAGCTGTTCATAGGACGATAACTGGCCAACTTCTCACCAGTACCTAGTAGGGCTGGGTATTGCCAGGGACCTCACAATACGATATTATCACGATACTTTGGTGCCGATGCGATATGTATTACGATTCTCACCATTCTATATGTATTGCTATTCGATACTGCAATTTTATTATGATTCGATGTTCCAAACATATTGCTCACCATATGTCTGCTGCAGAGGGACAACCCCCCATTCCTCTCCAGTACCTAACCCTCCTCTCCAGTACCTAACCCTCCTCTCCAGTACCTAACCTAACCCCCATTCCTCTCCAGTACCTAACCCTCCTCTCCAGTACCTAACCTAACCCCCACTCCTCTCCAGTACCTAACCCCCCACTCCTCTCCACTACCTAACCCACCCCCCCAATTCCTCTCCAGTACCTAACCCCCAACTCCTCTCCAGTACCTAACCCTCCTCTCCAGTACCTAACCCCCCACTCCTCTCTAGTACCTAACCCCCCACTCCTCTCCAGTACCTAACCTAACCCCCCACTCCTCTCAGCACCTAACCCCCCACTCCTCTCCAGTACCTAACCCCCCACTCCTCTCCAGTACCTAACCCCCCACTCCTCTCCAGTACCTAACCTAACCCCCCACTCCTCTCAGTACCTAACCCCCACTCCTCTCAGTACCTAACCCCCACTCCTCCAGTACCTAACCCCCCACTCCTCTCCAGTACCTAACCTAACCCCCCACTCCTCTCCAGTACCTAGCCTAACCCCCCACTCCTCTCCAGTACCTAACCCCCCACTCCTCTCCAGTACCTAACCCCCCACTCCTCTCCAGTACCTAACCTAACCCCCACTCCTCTCCAGTACCTAACCCCCCACTCCTCTCCAGTACCTAACCTAACCCCCCACTCCTCTCCAGTACCTAACCTAACCCCCCACTCCTCTCCAGTACCTAACCTAACCCCCCACTCCTCTCCTCCAGTACCTAGCCTAACCCCCCACTCCAGTACCTAACCTAACCCCCACTCCTCTCCAGTACCTAACCTAACCCCCACTCCTCTCCTCCAGTACCTAACCTAACCCCCCACTCCTCTCCTCCAGTACCTAGCCTAACCCCCCACTCCTCTCCAGTACCTAACCTCCCACTCCTCTCCAGTACCTAACCTCCCACTCCTATCCAGTACCTAACCCCCACTCCTCTCCAGTACCTAGCCTAACCCCCCACTCCTCTCCAGTATCTAACCTAACCCCCCAATCCTCTCCAGTACCAAACCTAACCCCCCACTCATCTCCAGTACCCAACCTAACCCCCCACTCCTCTCCAGTACCTAACCCCCCCTCTCCTCTCCAGTACCTAACCTAACCCCCCTCTCCTCTCCAGTACCTAACCTAACCCCCCACTCATCTCCAGTACCTAACCTAACCCCCCTCTCCTCTCCAGTACCTAACCTAACCCCCCACTCCTCTCCAGTACCTAACCTAACCCCCCACTCCTCTCCAGTACCTAACCCCCCACGTGACTTGACCTACTGATGTAGAAATAGAAGCAGCCAACAACACCATGTTTTGGACTCCTCCCACTGTAAAAGATGTCTCAGCAGTGTTTTGGGTCAACAATGCTTATGATGACAGCTCCTGGGTTTTCTCAGACTGGGTCTATATCGGTTAATCACAGTTATGTTGATACAGACATTGTGTATTACTGTATTGATGTAAGTGTACTGCATTCAAACAAATCTCTTCTCTTTACAGGTTCTGATCTGGCCTTCCCTGCAGCTGTGGTCGATGACGTAATCTGCAGCAAGACCTTCCAGATCCTCTATAAGAACGAGGAGGTGGTGGTCAATGATGTGCTGGTGTTCAAAATCATGATGCTGCTGGATGAGAAGAAGGTAAGGAAGTTACACTGTAGGCTAATACAAGGAAGCTAGACTGTAGCCTAATACAAGGAAGCTAGACTGTAGCCTAAGACAAGGAAGCTAGACTGTAGGCTAAGACAAGGAAGCTAGACTGTAGCCTAAGACAAGGAAGCTAGACTGTAGGCTAATACAAGGAAGCTAGACTGTAGCCTAAGACAAGGAAGCTAGACTGTAGGCTAAGACAAGGAAGCTAGACTGTAGCCTAAGACAAGGAAGCTAGACTGTAGGCTAAGACAAGGAAGCTAGACTGTAGCCTAAGACAAGGAAGCTAGACTGTAGGCTAATACAAGGAAGCTAGACTGTAGGCTAATACAAGGAAGCTAGACTGTAGCCTAAGACAAGGAAGCTAGACTGTAGGCTAATACAAGGAAGCTAGACTGTAGGCTAATACAAGGAAGCTAGACTGTAGCCTAAGACAAGGAAGCTAGACTGTAGCCTAAGACAAGGAAGCTAGACTGTAGCCTAAGACAAGGAAGCTAGACTGTAGCCTAAGACAAGGACGCTAGACTGTAGGCTAAGACAAGGAAGCTAGACTGTAGGCTAAGACAAGGAAGCTAGACTGTAGGCTAAGACAAGGAAGCTAGACTGTAGGCTAAGACAAGGAAGCTAGACTGTAGGCTAAGACAAGGAATATAGACTGTAGGCTAATACAAGGAAGCTAGACTGTAGGCTAATACAAGGAAGCTAGACTGTAGGCTAATACAAGGAAGCTAGACTGTAGCCTAAGACAAGGAAGCTAGAATGTAGCCTAAGACAAGGAAGCTAGACTGTATGCTAAGACAAGGAAGCTAGACTGTAGGCTAAGACAAGGAAGCTAGACTATAGCCTAAGACAAGGAAGCTAGACTGTAGGCTAATACAAGGAAGCTAGACTGTAGGCTAATACAAGGAAGCTAGACTGTAGGCTAAGACAAGGAAGCTAGACTGTAGGCTAAGACAAGGAAGCTAGACTGTAGGCTAATACAAGGAAGCTAGACTGTAGCCTAAGACAAGGAAGCTAGACTGTAGGCTAATACAAGGAAGCTAGACTGTAGGCTAATACAAGGAAGCTAGACTGTAGGCTAATACAAGGAAGCTAGACTGTAGGCTAAGACAAGGAAGCTAGACTGTAGGCTAATACAAGGAAGCTAGACTGTAGCCTAATACAAGGAAGCTAGACTGTAGCCTAAGACAAGGAAGCTAGACTGTAGGCTAAGACAAGGAAGCTAGACTGTAGGCTAAGACAAGGAAGCTAGACTGTAGCCTAAGACAGGAAGCTAGACTGTAGGCTAAGACAAGGAAGCTAGACTGTAGGCTAAGACAAGGAAGCTAGACTGTAGGCTAAGACAAGGAAGCTAGACTGTAGGCTAATACAAGGAAGCTAGACTGTAGCCTAAGACAAGGAAGCTAGACTGTAGGCTAAGACAAGGAAGCTAGACTGTAGGCTAAGACAAGGAAGCTAGACTGTAGGCTAAGACCGTGACCAATGACCAAGTTGTCGTTGTGATGGTTAGAATCAGTTCTGCTATAGAGGGCAATAGGCTGACCTTCACTGAGGCTCTGGCTAGCCTATGTTCAAATGTCCACACTAGCATACTACTTACAATGCCCCATACATTGCTTCATACTAAGTGAGCTTGAGCTGCACTGCAGTTTTCCATATGATTGGCCAATTAGATGCAGGCTATTTAGCCTAGATTTATTTAGCCTTAGTGTAGCCAATTTAGCCTAATGTCTCACATGGATATTGTTCAGAATTGCATCTTCTAAAATAAATACGTGGTATGATGGTATGGATATAGGAAGAGAGCCTCTTGATATGTATTTTCCAGGCTGAAGTGATTTGTGTTCCCTCTGAGTTCTCTCCCTCCATACTAACGTACCACTACGAATGCATGCCCAGTACTGCACATTGCTTCATACTACATAGTATGCTAGCGAATGGTGCTCTTGGGTTGTTGTGATGGTGGAAATCAGTTCCTCTGTAGAAGGGAAATAGGCTCACTTTCATTCTCACTCACTCACTCACTGTTTTTTCACACTGAAATAATTGTTTACCCTGTCTGTTTCTGTCCCTCTTAAGGTAGAAGAATCCCTCAATGACATGGACTTCCAGCTCTCCCTGGAGTTGTACTTCACAGATGGAGACTTCTCGTACGTTTCATCATGGCCCAACACTTTGCTACTCATGCTGTTATCAGATCTTATTCTAACACCATTAGATTTTTTAAAAACATTTTAGTCATTTAGCAGACGCTCTTATCCAGAGCGACTTACAGTTAGTGAGTGCATACATTTTCATACTGGCCCCTCGTGGGAATCGAACCCACAACCCTGGCGTTGCAAACGCCATGCTCTACCAACTGAGCTACACGGAAATCTCTTAGATACTGTACTTAAAGCGTTTTCTTTAGCCTGCCTAGAAAGCAAGATGGATGGGTGTTGAAGGTTTGCGACTATTGCACCAGGCAAGCTCAATCAAGCCCAGATAAAGTTTTTGAAATTCTTCAAGTAGTACTTTAACCCAGGTCTGGCTATTTTTAGATAAAGATTGTTTTTGAATGGCTGTCATGGTGTCCTTAATAAACCCTGCCTGCCATTTTTTAGACCCGTTTGATGGTGCGTGTTTATAGCGCGGGCATGTCCAGTACAGCAGGGAATTTCAAGGAGTGGAATCGTTCTTGTGACTTATCTGTGTAATTACTGTACTTTGCCCGTCTTGTCAGTTTAGTTCAACTTTGTTTATCCCCTCTGTGGTGATTATTAATACAATATTATTATTAATACAATATCCAAATGTTTTCCAATACATTAGATGGAAACATTGCATGCAGTTTGTTATATTCGTTATATTTATATATGAATACATTTGTCTATTGTAGGATTTGAATTTCTCGGAAAACGTTCCTCCCTTCTTTCCCACTAGGCCCGAGGAGCTTAGCTCCCTGCAGAACATCAGCAGTCGGTCCCTCCGCTTGCACTTTAGCCTGAACAGAGGCATCCACCAACACATCAATATCATGTTCGACTACTTCCACCTGTCTGTCGTCTCTATGGCCGTCCACGCATCACTGGTCGCCCTGCACCAGCCACTCATCAGGTAACACACACACACACACTCACACACACACACTAACATACACACTCACACACCCACTAACACACACACTAACACACACACACACTGACACACCCACTAACACACACACACACACACTCACACACCCACTAACACACACACCCACTCACACACCCACTAACACACACACTAACACACACACACACTGACACACCCACTAACACACACCCACTAACACACACACTCACAACCCCCCACCCCCTGTCAGTAATCTCTAAGGCCTTCCACACCTCCCTGGTCGCCCTGCACCATCCCCTCATCAGGTAGTGCACGCAATGTTTATCAGTGGTCGAAAGTACTACACTATATAGGGAATAGGGTGTGACTTGGGACTGACTTGGACTAAACTATAGTGTTGTTAGATTTGGATATATCATCACTGATAACATTATCACTACACTATATTTTGTTCCAACCTACAGTTCAGACTGTGTCTCCAGTGCAGTATAACTGAAACGTGTTGACCAGTAAGGCCTGTTTCCTTAATGGCCGTATGTCTTTTCTAGTTTCCCCCGGCCAGTGAAGAGTACATGGCTGAACCGCAACGCCCCCCAGCAGAGTAAAGACTCCATCATCCCAGCCCTGGAGAATGTGGTGTTTGGAACCAGCTATGTCAAACAGCTGTCTCCTGATGTAAGTATAGATTAAGCCTTAGGGCTGTCCTCGACTAAAAACAATCTTGGTCGAACGAGAGTCGTCTGTTCTGAAATGTGTATTTTTCCATTTATAGACACACCCTATGTGTTTTAATAAAATCAACTCCATGTATTGAGCTTGTCTGATGCTTTAAGTGCAACATTATTCTTTCCACATATTGTTACGTTACGGCCTTATTCTAAAATGGATTAAATGAATTGTTTTCCTCATCAATCTACACATAATACCCTGCAACGACAAAGCAAAAACAGCTTTTTAGAACTTTTTGCACATTTATACAAAATAAAGAACAGGAATACCTTATTTACATAAGTACTCCTAATTCCGGGTATCTTCCAACCGTGATTTCTGTATTTTTCAACCCTTAGTCTGCTGCTAATGACTTATCTAAGTGACTGTTCTGCAGCCAGGGACAAGCTGTGCTTTCTGAAGACTGGAAGGTACAGGGCAGAAGATGGGATTGAGGAAGGAAAGCAAGTTGTGGGAGGAGAGGTTATTGACCGATAAGATGGGGAAGAAGAAGTGCTACTAGAAGCCATTAGTGAGAGATGTTTGATTTAGCTGGAGGCCTAGGAGTAATTGGTTGGTGATAACATGGACATGGAGAAGGGTAGATGGGTTGATGCCTGAATGCAACAGGCTCACTGAAATGGAATGCTAGAGGCAATGCTTAGTCCCCTCATCACTCTTAGATACATGCTACCAGTCCTACTGGGGAAGCTCAGCACACACACACACACACACACACACACACACACACACACACACACACACACACATACACATACACATACACATACACATACACATACACACACACACACACACACACACACACACACACACACACACACACACACACACACACACACACACACACACATACACACACATACACACACATACACACACACACACACACACACACACACACACACACACACAGTTCAGAAAGCAGTGAAATCCATCGACCTCTTCTCATCATTCCATAACAGCCTCCTCCTTAGTAATGGCTTTCCAGTCAGTGGTACCATACAGGTTATTGCACATCAAATTAATTGCAGGCGATAAATGGAAGGGATAAGGTTATATGCATATTTTATATGTTGAGTTTTGCCAAATGACAGGCCTGATAAGATGCTTGTCTTTGAGTGATGTATTTGGGGATTTCTCCAGATATAAAAGTTAGCTAGCCTAGTGTGCTTGTGCTGCTTGTAGAAAAGGCTTGTATTTACCAAGCTAGCTAGTTCTTCCCATAACAGACGGAGAATGTGATCTGATAAGACAGATCTTGGCGTAGGCAAAGCAGCATAGTAGTATCATAGGTTAAAAGGGTAATCATCGATTTGAAGTTAACAAAGCAGCCATTACTTAGTAAACCATAAAGGAATGCATTGAGGAATCCTTTCTCTTCATTGTGACCTTGTCTTAACTCTGTGTGTGTGTGTGTGTGTGTGTGTGTCACAGCGTCTGTGACATGTTATAACATCTTCCTCCCGGGGAAGGACTGCCCGTACCATGATCTCGCCATCACGGTAGACAACTCCGCTGTGTCCTCCTCCCAGAGTGCGAAGAGCCTAGGCGTGACCCTGGACAACACCCTGTCGTTCTCCGCCAACATCAAGGCGGTGACCCGCTCCTGCAGGTTCATGCTCTACAACATTCGGAGAGTGCGACCCTGCCTTATACAGGAAGCGGCGCAGGTCCTGGTCCAGGCACTTGTCATCTCCCGTCTGGACTACTGCAACTCGCTGTTGGCTGGGCTCCCTGCCTGTGCCATTAAACCCCTACAACTCATCCAGAATGCCGCAGCCCGTCTGGTGTTCAACCTTCCCAAGTTCTCTCACGTCACCCCCCTCCTCCGCACACTCCACTGGCTTCCAATTGAAGCTCGCATCCGCTACAAGACCATGGTGCTTGCCTTTGGAGCAGTGAGGGGAACGGCACCCCTGTACCTTCAGGCTCTGATCAGTCCCTACACCCAAACGAGGACATTGCGTTCATCCACCTCTGGCCTGCTGGCTCCCCTTCCTCTGCGGAAGCACAGCTCCCGCTCAGCCCAGTCAAAACTGTTCGCTGCTCTGGCACCCCAATGGTGGAACAAGCTCCCTCACGACGCCAGGACAGCGGAGTCACTCACCACCTTCCGGAGACATTTGAAACCCCACCTCTTTAAGGAATACCTGGGATAGGCTAAAGTATTCCTTCTAACCCCCCCCCCAAATTGTAAAGTGGTTATCCCACTGGCTATAGGGTGAACGCACCAAGTTGTGAGTCGCTCTGGCTAAGAGCGTCTGCTAAATGACGTTAATGTGCCCTTGAGCAAGGCACTTAACCCTAATTGCTCCTGTAAGTCGCTCTGGTTAAGAGCGTCTGCTAAATGACTAAAATGTAAATGTAAAATGTAATGTTATAACCTGTTATTAACACCCTTTGTTTCTCCCTCCCTTCAGGGCAGGACATTCCTGGTTTCAGACCAATGTCTGCAGCATGCATTCAGCCTTCACCACAGTCTCTGTGCCAGCCTGCTGCTGGCCTACCAGGGCCTGTTTGGTTACTTTACCTCCGTCAGCAAGGACCTGCCCTCCTCACACCGCATGGAGCTAGGTAGGCCTACACTACTCCACACCATGGTAACACAGGCTCTCTGACACTAGAAACAGTCTAACTCACACACCTGTCACATAGGCCTCCTGTAGCTCAGTTGGTAGAGCATGGCGCTGGCAACGCCAGGGTTGTGGGTTCGATTCCCACGGGAGGCCAGTATGAAAAATGTATGCACTCACTAACTGTAAGTCGCTCTGGATAAGAGCGTCTGCTAAATGACTAAAATGTAAATGTAAATAACCAGGTGCATGGAGAAAAATAGTATGAACTCAAACTGAAATGTAAAGAAACTCCAGGACACTGGTGATCTTGATGCTCTACAGATGTAATGGATCTGTTGCGGTGACATACTGGGTCATTCCTGTATACTCCATATATTACCTCAGACTTTACTAAGCTGGACCTGCTGCTTGATTTGACTGCAGGGCTTGAGTTGATTGATTTGATTTAGAGAGCACTGATACCCAGTGAGATCATTCAGGGAGATTAGGCTATGTATTAAACCCCAACATGATCCAGAAACACACACACAAAGATCTAGCCTGCTACTACCAGACCTTTCTGTTATAACGCTCTGTTTAATATTGTGTTCTTCTCTCATTTACTTTTTATAATATCTGTATCTAGAATGAGTATGATTCATGTTACATTTCTGTGTTGTTTATCACAGTATCTGTATCTAGAATGAGTATGATGTATGTTACTGTATGTTACATTGTGTTGGTGAACTGTCTGTGTTGTTTATCATTAGTATTTGCATGTCATCGTTTGCTCCCTGCCCCCTAAAACAAAAGGATGAACATGATGGTAGTAGGTCACTTGCTCACCTTTCCCACTTGGAGTACTGACTTACTGCAGTAGTGTCCTGGCGGTGGGTCACACATCTAATCATATTCACCGCTAACTGGAACTGATGTAAGACCACTGAGCTTTTAGGTTATTCTAACCCTTTACATTGTAACCTAGGGAACAACTATGCCCTGCCCTGTAAGGTATTGGTCTGTAGACAGTAGGCTCTGGCTTTGACGCGCCACCTCTCATGGTCCTGAAGTTTAAAGGGATAGTAGGAGATTGTTGGTGTTTTGATGTTTAGGTGTTTTTAAAGGGATATGGTGCAAGATCTGGCCATTTTAAGCTGTTTTCTACTTACCCAGAGTCGAATGAACTCGATACCATTTTTATGTCTCTGCATGCAGTATAAAGGAAGTTATAGATGGTTAACAGATGCATACAAATGGTTTCCACCAGTTCATCTAACTCTTGGGAAGTAGATAAAGGGCACTATTGCCAGAATCTCGTACTGTCCCTTTAAAACACCTAAACAACTAAAACCAGCTGCATGTATAACTTCACAACTCCACACATAACATAAACTCTTCACCCTACAACTAGCTTTGGTCTGGTGCTTCACACACAGTTAGTCACAGTCACAACAAACTTTTAATCCTAAACATGATAAGACTTATTAATCCATTCTAGCCTTAGAGGGCATAGTAACAACAAAAGCAAGGTTAAACATGCCCTTGTATATGTGCCAATCACTCCTACTAGCCAAGCCCAGCATGCAAGTCCTTTATGAGAGAGTACTCAGAAGACCCTTCCCTCCAGACCAAAGAGACGTCTTCATAGGTATGTCCCCCTACCTGAACCCTACCCTCCTACCCTCTACCCTCAATTCATCCTGCTTCTTCATAGCTTTTCTTTTTCTGTTTGGTTTCTTTGGTTTCTCCTCTTTTAGGTTATTTTCTTTTTTCCTCACACACCTGGTCATCTTTCTCTGTGCTTCAATCCTTCAGTCTTTCAGTCACAATGAGTACTAGAGCCCAGTGCCTATCATAGTCATCTGTCTGTTGTCTATTCAAACACTCCTTTCTCTCCACAGGGGGGCCTTCTTCTTAAAGTCCTTTTCTGTCAGTCATATCTCCGGTGGCCATGTCTCTCTCTCTCTTTCTCTCTCTTTCTCTCTCTTTCTCTCTCTCTCTCTCTCTCTCTCTCTCTCTCTCTCTCTCTCTCTCTCTCTCTCTCTCTCTCTCTCTCTCTCTCTCTCTCTCTCTCCAATCTTCTTGTCCTCTCTTCATCCATCTGATTAACTCCTATGTCTAATGATACCGTTGATTTTCAAGCCTTTCAGGCTCGACTGAAACAACAGATCTTTATATGATCGTGGAATTGACAAGAAAAAAGGATCTCTTTTAATGATCTTTGTTTTGTTCTCCAGAGAAACTAGATGTAGAGAACCGTCTCACTGAGCTCTGTGATCAAGTCAAGGTACGATATTTGTTTCTGCAATCAGCTCACTGGCCGATCCCTTTTCATAGTTAAGTCGATAGAGCTACTTACTGCACTAATCACTTGCAACACTATGGCAGGTCTCCCTGACCCAGATTAAAGCCTAGTCCTGGACTCCTGGATGAAGGTCTTCATTGAGTATGATTGGATTTGAAATCAAATAGATACAAGGAAGTATTGGAACAGGGCCTGTTTGTGTTTTACCTTGTCTCTGTGGCGCCCCCTGGTGTCTGTACTGGGCAGATACAAGGAAGTACTGGAACAGGGCCTGTTTGTGTTTTACCTTGTCTCTGTGGCGCCCCCTGGTGTCTGTACTGGGCTGATCCATGTCCCCCTCTCTCCCACAGCAGAGGGCGGAGAGCCCGGATGAGCTGGCAGAGCTGGTCAATATGAACCTGGCCCAGCTGTGTTCCCTCCTCATGGCGCTGTGGGGTCAGTTCCTGGAGGTGGTCTCACTGCAGGAGAATGTTGCTGCCCTGCTGGCCATGGAGCATCACACACTCAGAGTGAGTAGAGTAGGATCACTTCCCCCCTAGCACCACTAACCCTAACCCTGCTGCCCATGGAGCATCACACTAACCCTACTAACCCTGATGGCCATGGAGCATCACACTAACCCTACTAACCCTGCTGGCCATGGAGCATCACACTAACCCTACTAACCCTACTAACCCTAACCCTGCTGGCTGTGGAGCATCACACTAACCCTACTAACCTTGCTGGCCATGGAGCATCACACTAACCCTACTAACCCTGCTGGCCATGGAGCATCACACTAACCCTACTAACCTTGCTGGCCATGGAGCATCACACTAACCCTACTAACCCTGCTGGCCATGGAGCATCACACTAACCCTACTAACCCTACTAACCCTGATGGCCATGGAGCATCACACTAACCCTACTAACCCTGCTGGCCATGGAGCATCACACTAACCCTACTAACCCTGCTGGCCATGGAGCATCACACTAACCCTACTAACCCTGCTGGCCATGGAGCATCACACTAACCCTACTAACCCTACTAACCCTGCTGGCCATGGAGCATCACACTAACCCTACTAACCCTACTAACCCTGCTGGCCATTGAGCATCACACTAACCCTACTAACCTTAACCCTGCTGGCCATGGAGCATCACACTGAGTGAGTGGAAGGGGATTTTTCCTGGTTAATCAGGATTTCCTGCATTCATTGAAATTGTCCTACCCCCAAACCAATGTTGTAATTTTCCAGATTTTATATGTTGTCCTGATCAACAACACAAGCTTTCAATTATATCCTGTTCTCTCATTTCAATAGCAGTGGAATTGATCATACTGTACGTTTTGTCAGTAAAGCAAGGAGACTGAAAAGATTTGGCATGGGTCCTCAGATCCTCAAAAAATTATACAGCTGCACCATCGAGGGTAGTGCGTACAGCCCAGTACATCACTGGGGCCAAGCTTTCTGCCATCCAGGACCTCTATACCAGGCGGTGTCAGAGGAAGGCCCTCAAAATTGTCAGACTCCAGCCACCCTAGTCATAGACTGTTCTCCCTGCTACCGCACGGCAAGCGGTACCGGAGTGCCAAGTCTAGGTCCAAAAGACTTCTCAACAGCTTCTACCCCCCAAGCCGTAAGACTCCTGAATAGCTAATCATGGCTACCCGGACTATTTGCACTGCCCCCCCACCCCATCTTTTTACGCTGCTGCTACTCTGTTAATTATTTATGCATAGTCACTTTAACTCTACCCACATGTACATATTACTTCAACTACCTCAACTAGCCGGTGCCCCCGCACATTGACTCTGCACCGGTACCCCCCCTGTATATATAGCCTCCCTACTGTTATTTTATTTTACTTCTGCTCTTTTTTTCTCAACACTTTTTTGTTTTATTCTACTTTTTTATTAAAAATAAATGCACTGTTGGTTAAGGGCTGTTAGTAAGCATTTCACTGTAATGTCTGCACCTGTTGTATTCGGCGCATGTGGCCAATACAATTTGATTTGATTTGAGAAAGCAGAGTCCAGTGTCAGCGTTCTGATGATTGGGAATTAATCTGTTCTCATTCTGGTCTCTTGCTCTTCTCATTTCAGGTGCGGAGATTTGCAGAGGCTTTCTTTTGTCTGGAACACCCGAGACAAACGGCCCTGGCCTATCAGGAACTACAGTAAGACAAACTACAAGCACGTCTTCCTTGTGTCTCTGTCTGTCTGTTTGTCTGTTTGTCTGTCTGTTTCTATGTTTGTGTGTATTTATATGATGAATTAACCACCAATTCACAACAACAGAAAGTGAAGATTATTACTGTTTTATTTTTCCCTCCTCCGTCTCCCCTCTCTCCCCTCCTCACGTCTCCCCTCCTCACGTCTCCCCTCTCTCCCCTCCTCCGTCTCCCCTCTCTCCCCTCCTCCGTCTCCCCTCTCTCCCCTCCTCCGTCTCCCCTCTCTCCCCTCCTCACGTCTCCCCCTCTCTCCCCTCCTCACGTCTCCCCTCCTCCGTCTCCCCTCTCTCCCCTCCTCCGTCTCCCCTCTCTCCCCTCCTCCGTCTCCCCTCTCTCCCCTCCTACGTCTCCCCTCTCTCCCCTCCTCCGTCTCCCCTCCTCCGTCTCCTCTCTCTCCCCTCCTCCGTCTACCCCCTCTCCCCTCCTCATGTCTCCCGTCGCTCACCTGCTCTGTCTCCCCTCTTCCGTCTCCTCTCTCTCCCCTCCTCCGTCTCCCGTCTCTCCCCTCCTACGCCTCCCGTCTCTCCCCTCCTCTGTCTCCCCTCTCTCCCCTCCTCACGTCTCCCCTCCTCACGTCTCCCCTCTCTCCCCTCCTCTGTCTCCCCTCCTCTGTCTCCCCTCCTCACGTCTCCCCTCCTCACGTCTCCCCTCCTCACGTCTCCCCTCCTCACGTCTCCCCTCCTCCGTCTCCCCTCTCTCCACTCCTCCGTCTCCCCTCTCCCCTCCTCCCTCTCCCCTCCTCCGTCTCCCCTCTCCCCTCGTCCGTCTCACCTCTCCCCTCCTCACGTCTCCCCTCTCTCCACTCCTCACGTCTCCCCTCTCTCCCCTCCTCACGTCTCCCCTCTCTCCCCTCCTCCATCTCCCCTCTCTCCCCTCCTCCATCTCCACTCTCTCCCCTCCTCCGTCTCCCCTCTCTCCCCTCCTCACGTCTCACCTCTCCCCTCCTCACGTCTCCCCTCCTCACGTCTCCCCTCTCTCCACTCCTCACGTCTCCCCTCTCTCCCCTCCTCACGTCTCCCCTCTCTCCCCTCCTCCATCTCCCCTCTCTCCCCTCCTCCATCTCCACTCTCTCCCCTCCTCCGTCTCCCCTCTCTCCCCTCCTCACGTCTCACCTCTCCCCTCCTCACGTCTCCCCCTCCTCACGTCTCCCCTCTCTCCACTCCTCACGTCTCCCCTCTCTCCCCTCCTCCATCTCCACTCTCTCCCCTCCTCCGTCTCCCCTCTCTCCCCTCCTCCGTCTCCCCTATCTCCCCTCCTCATGTCTCACCTCCTCACGTCTCCCCTCTCTCCCCTCCTCACGTCTCCCCTCTCTCCCCTCCTCACGTCTCCCCTCTCTCCCCTCCTCACGTCTCCCCTCTCTCCCCTCCTCATGTCTCACCTCCTCACATCTCCCCTCTCTCCCCTCCTCACGTCTCACCTCTCCCCTCCTCACGTCTCCCCTCTCTCCCCTCCTCACGTCTCCCCTCTCTCCCCTCCTCCGTCTCCCCTCCTCACATCTCCCCTCTCTCCCCTCCTCACGTCTCCCCTCTCTCCCTCCTCACGTCTCCCCTCTCTCCCCTCCTCCGTCTCCCCTCCTCACATCTCCCCTCTCTCCCCTCCTCACGTCTCCCCTCTCTCCCCTCCTCACGTCTCACCTCCTCACATCTCCCCTCTCTCCCCTCCTCACGTCTCACCTCTCCCCTCCTCACATCTCCCCTCTCTCCCCTCCTCACGTCTCACCTCTCCCCTCCTCACGTCTCCCCTCTCTCCCCTCCTCATGTCTCACCTCCTCACATCTCCCCTCTCTCCCCTCCTCACGTCTCACCTCTCCCCTCCTCACGTCTCCCCTCTCTCCCCTCCTCACGTCTCCCCTCTCTCCCCTCCTCCGTCTCCCCTCTCTCCCCTCCTCCGTCTCCCCTCTCTCCCCTCCTCCGTCTCCCCTCTCTCCCCTCCTCATGTCTCACCTCCTCACCTCTCCCCTCCTCACGTCTCCCCTCCTCCGTCTCCCCTCTCCCCTCCTCCGTCTCCCCTCTCCCCTCCTCCGTCTCCTCTCTCCACTCCTCACGTCTCCCCTCTCTCCCCTCCTCACGTCTCCCCTCTCTCCCCTCCTCCATCTCCACTCTCTCCCCTCCTCCGTCTCCCCTCTCTCCCCTCCTCCGTCTCCCCTCTCTCCCCTCCTCATGTCTCACCTCCTCACATCTCCCCTCTCTCCCCTCCTCCGTCTCCCCTCTCTCCCCTCCTCATGTCTCCCCCCTCTCTCCTCCTCACGTCTCCCCCCCTCTCTCCCCTACTCACGTCTCCCCTCTCTCCCCTCCTCACGTCTCCCCTCTCTCCCCTACTCACGTCTCCTCTCTCTCCCCTCCTCACGTCTCCCCCTCTCTCCCCTCCTCCGTCTCCCCTCTCCCCTCCTCCGTCTCCCCTCTCCCCTCCTCACGTCTCCCCTCTCTCCACTCCTCACGTCTCCCCTCTCTCCCCTCCTCCATCTCCACTCTCTCCCCTCCTCCGTCTCCCCTCTCTCCCCTCCTCCGTCTCCCCTCTCTCCCCTCCTCATGTCTCACCTCCTCACATCTCCCCTCTCTCCCCTCCTCCGTCTCCCCTCTCTCCCCTCCTCATGTCTCCCCCCTCTCTCCTCCTCACGTCTCCCCCCTCTCTCCTCCTCACGTCTCCCCTCTCTCCCCTCCTCACGTCTCCCCTCTCTCCCCTCCTCACGTCTCCCCTCTCTCCCCTCCTCACGTCTCCCCCCTCTCTCCTCCTCACGTCTCCCCTCTCTCTCCTCCTCACGTCTCCCCTCTCTCCCCTCCTCACGTCTCCCCTCTCTCCCCTACTCACGTCTCCCCTCTCTCCCCTACTCACGTCTCCCCTCTCTCCCCTCCTCACGTCTCCCCTCTCTTCCCTCCTCACGTCTCCCCTCTCTTCCCTCCTCACGTCTCCCCTCTCTCCCCTCCTCCATCAGTGCTCACAGCCACCAGCAGATGACCACAGCCATCAAGAGCTCCTCCTACTTCCTGTCTCTACCACCACTTCCTGTTGCGTGTGCCGACCTGGACGGGGACATCAGCTCCCTGCCAATCATCTTCGAGGACAGATACCTGGACTCCATCACGGAAGGTCAGCTACACAATAGAAATAGAATGAAATAGATTCTGTTTCTATATCTGTATGTGTAACAGGGCAGTCCGTTAGAGAGACAGTTCTGCTATTTAAAATCCTACTCTTACACAGGGATGTGATCACTTCAATTTAGAAAGGTCAGGAAAGTAAGTATTGTTTTGGGGCTAGGTCATAATGTATGTATAGAGGGTTATGTTATAAAAGCAGGAATTTGGGATTAATCAGGGAAAATCACATTCACGCTTACACTTTGAAATATGATTCATACCATCACAGTAACTTGTTCATCCAAGTGCCTTGAACATTTGAAATAAGACTGGAAAGTGGCTACAGGGAAATGTGTGTAATGAATATATTTAGTCTGTTATGTTTACCGTCTATATATTCTGTCTGTTGATTCAGTTTACTGTGGCAGCACCATTTCACCTAATCAATTGTGGATGTTCTCCGTACTCTGGTTTCCCCTGCTTCAGATCGTGACGGGCCGTGGCTGGGCTTGCATAACCCCCGGAGTGGCTCCACGTCCTCTGGGAACTCTAAGGCCAGCTCATCCTCCTCCACTGCAGCTGCCGCAGCCTCCTTCCCCAGCCCCATCCTGGAGCCTCGGCCCCCAACCATGATGGACACAACCTGGCCCGATGACTGCCCAGACCTGCCCAAGTCCAAAGGTGTGTTGTTGTTATTCATATGAATAGTTGCTATCATAGTTACTACGCTAGACGTTGATATTATAGTTATTGTGTGTTTTGCCCCCAGTGAGTACTGTCTCGCTTTATATGTCTTGGTAAATATGTCGGACAAATCCTTGACAATGCTTCCTTGAATAGAGTGGGAACCATGATGTTTTATTGATCTGTTTTATCAGTTAATCTGAAGCACGTTGGGTTTTTGATAAAACCACTTAGAAATAAATCACATCCTTTTTCTTTGTATTAAAGGCAAGTCGGTGAAACTGAAGAAGAACACCAAGACTGAGAGGGAGAACGCCAAGAAGCTAATCAGGCAGGGATCCAAGGACTCTGTGGTTCTGGTGGGCTATAAGAACCTGGGGAAGGTTGCTAACTCAGCCAACCCTTCACAGCTAACACACAGAGAAGCTGACCAGGACAGAGAGGCCCAGGGACAGGGAGAGGCTGGCCTGAAGCAGCAGAGGGAGAGGGAGGAGAGGGAGAGGGGGGAGAGAGATGCCTTGCTGGGGGTGGGGGTGACTGGGGGAGACTGCAACACTGACCTAAGGACTAGGATCTCCAGATCTTTTCCTGAGCCTGGTGCTACAACCACCACAGCCGCTGGACAGGCAAATGCTGTTCTTCATTTTGACTCTCTCCTTGAGGATGACGTCCTAGTGGCTAGCGGCGTGGCTGGTCAGAAAGGTTACTTCACAGCCTTGGTGAGTTTGGACACACCGAACAAGCCGGCCCAGGCTGGTCCTGGAGCTGTAGCTGGATTAGCCACCACAGATCATAACCAAGTAATGGACAGACATTCTGTGGTGGACCACTGCAGCCAGACGCTGCCTCATCACTACACGCCTGGTTCTACCGCTACTGGGCTCAGGCACATTGAGGTCCAACCCAGTGACAAGGACCCGTACCAGGGGGACAAAGTGACAGTTCTCCTGCCATGTCGGACGGATGGGGATGGGACCTCAAATAGAGATATCCCAGAAATCACCCAGACAGACCTGTGTATGTCCGACTCTAAACACCCCGCTATGGGAGACTTGAGGTCTGAGGTGTCTGGCAGACCTGGGAGTAAAGAGGTAATGGCAGAGGTTAGTCAGAGGCCAGGTCTGGTGCTTCTACAGCAGGTGAAAGGTGATTGTGTCAGGCTCCCACCAGACGGGGGTGCTGGAGTCCCCAGTGCCTCCTCCCGCCTCTCCGACTCGGGTATCGAGAGCGAGCCCAGCTCCTTCGCTACCCAGCTGGCAACCCAGGGTGGGGGCGTAGGGCTGGCTGGGGCCCCTGAGACGGAGTTGGGCCCCCAGCAGACCGAACGGCCCCTACTCAGCCCTGCTCCCCGGTCCGTCCAGCCCACCTCTGTCCACAAGGGCAGCATGGGGGCTAGAGAGGGCCTCAACCCGGAGAGCACAGTCAGCGCGGTCAGCGGCGTCCAGTCTTCCCTCACCTCCATCAACTCGTTGCCCTCGGATGACGAAGGGGAGGGGGGTACGTCTGTGTCCAGGGGCTCCAGCGGGGTAGGAGGAGGGGAGGCCGAGGGGCCATCAGGGGGAAGGAGGAAGTCCAGTGTTCTGGTACAGGAGCAACAGAGCCTGGTGTTCTCTGGAGAACCACCACCATCAGTCCCAACACGCTGCTCCGTACCCAGCCAAACACACCCCGACCCTGGGATGGGTCTCAACACCACTGCTGGTGGGGGTTCTGGTTCTCAATATCTGCCTCCTAGGACTTTTTCCTCAACCTCTGAGTCAACACTTAACACTGACCCCAGGTTGTTAACAGGTGCCTCTGAGGGGGCCGTAGGGGGTCCAGGTGCCCCCCGTAGTGAGCCCCAGACAGCCTCCTGCCCCTCCTCTAACTCCACCGCCAGCAGCAGTGACCTGGTCAAGAAGGGACTGGTAGAAAACTACTTTGGCTCGCGCTCCAGCACAGACGTCTCAGAGATCAGCCCTGTAGAGATGTCAGCTATCACCCTGGGGATACTGTCCGGAGCGGGGCCGGGGCCGCCCGTAGAGGAAGAGGAGGAAGAGGACAGCGAGATGATAGAGAACGGCTTCTACGAGGAAGGAGACGGCTTGGCGTTCCTGAACGGGGTCGTTGACGAGGAGGAGGAGGAAGAGGGGGATGAGGGGGATGGAGGGGCGGTAGGGAGGAGTCTGTTGTTTGAACAGTTGGGACTGGAGCATGTTCAAGAGCCAAGGGGTGTTCCTCCAGGCTACGGTGCCCCTGTCTGCTCCCCCCTGGCCCCCAGCTCAGGGAGCTCTTCCCAGGGGAGACCTCCAGTCCCTACCCCCTCCACCACCCTCACCTCCAACAGCCTGCGCTGGTATGACAGCGCCCCCACACCACAGATGAAAGCGTGAGTCCACTGTCTAGTTATCTCATGTACTACAGTTCACACCTTGCTCAATCATTTCATTTCTGCTTCTTTAATGGTTTTATCTTACACCTTAGCTAGAGAAATGTCGCTCTGTTAACTTTACTGTATTAGGTTGATTTGACAGGGACAATGCACCATTTGCACATTAATGTGGTCCTGTGTGGCTCAGTCTGTAGAAAATGGCGCTTGCAACGCCAAGGGTCGTAGGTTCAATTCCCGTTGGGACCACCCATATGTAAAATGTATGCATGCATGACTGTAAGTCAATTTGGATAAAATCATCTGCTATATGGCATATACAGTATACAAAACATTAGGGACACCTTCCTAATATTGAGTTGCACCCCACCTTTTGCCCTTAGAACAGCCTCAATTTGTCGGGGCATGGACTCTACAAGGTGTCGAAAGCGTTCCACAGGGATGCTGGCCCATGTTGACTCCAGTGTTTCCCACAGTTGTGTCAAGTTGGCTGGATGTCCTTTGGGTGGTGGACCAATCTTGATACACACAGGAAACTGTTGAGCATGAAAAACCCAGCAGCATTGCAGTTCTTCACACAAACCAGTGCGCCTGGCACCTACTACCATACCCCATTCAAAGGCACTTCAGTCTTTTGTCTTGCCAATTCACCCTCTGAATGGCACACATTCACAATCCATGTCTCAATTGTCTCAAGGCTTAAAAATCCTTCTTTAACCTGGGATCATAGCTTTCACCTGGATTCACCTGGTCAGTATGTCATGGAAAGAGCAGGTGTTCTTAATGTTTTGTACACTCAGTGTATGTCATCAGTGTACAGTATTATTATTATTATCATAATAGCCTATTTTATTAAGCAACATTTCTGTATATGTGCCTGGGCAGGCAAATAAATAACATGTCTCCCTTCCTTATCCTCATGGTGTAGTTTTGTTGTGGCCAAAGAGGAGTTGAAGCAGCTGAGACTACCAGGCTTCCTGTATAGTGAGGTGGGAGACCTGGCCTCCAATGTTCCTTACTTTAGCCTGGAGGAGGATGAGAACTCTGACGAGGGTATCCACCTCATCGTCTGTGTCCACGGCCTCGATGGTAACTAGACTTTATCCATTTAGTCCCATAATTTGTCCAAACTTTTTATCTGCTCTGTTGTTTGGGCACAGGACATCTTGTGGTCAAATATATTGAAAACCGACCTCGGTTCAAATACTATTGAAGTAATTTCAAATACGTTAGCTGGGCTTGATCGAGTTTACCTTGGCAATGGAACCAATCGTAAAGCCCCATCAGTGGCGTTCCAGACAGGTTAATGCATTGCTCATTGTATTTGAACGATTTCAAACGGTATTTGAACCCAGGTCTAATGTGAAATATCTTGGGTGTTCCTTCATTCTGCATCTTCCAGGTAACAGTGCAGACCTGCGTCTGGTGAAGACCTACCTGGAGCTGGGCCTACCTGGAACTAGGATAGACTTCCTCATGTCAGAACGCAACCAGGTAACTAACCATAATGTACCACACCTAAACCATCCAACACTACCTCATTATGGGACACCTAAACCATCCAACACTACCTCATTATGGGACACCTAAACCATCCAACACGACCTCATTATGGGACACCTAAACCAACCAACACGACCTCATTATGGGACACCTAAACCATCCAACACTACCTCATTATGGGACACCTAAACCAACCAACACTACCTCATTATGGGACACCTAAACCATCCAACACTACCTCATTATGGGACACCTAAACCAGCCAACACTACCTCATTATGGGACACCTAAACCATCCAACACGACCTCATTATGGGACACCTAAACCAACCAACACGACCTCATTATGGGACACCTAAACCAACCAACATGACCTCATTATGGGACACCTAAACCAACCACCACTACCTCATTGTGGGACACCTAAACCAGCCAACACTACCTCATTATGGGACACCTAAACCAACCACCACTACCTCATTATGAGACACCTAAACCAACCAACACTACCTCATTATGGGACACCTAAACCAACCAACACTACCTCATTATGGGACACCTAAACCAACCAACCAACACTACCTCATTATGGGACACCTAAACCAACCAACACTACTTCATTATGGGACACCTAAACCAACCAACCAACACTACCACATTATGGGACACCTAAACCAACCAACACTACTTCATTATGGGACACCTAAACCAACCAACCAACACTACCACATTATGAGACACCTAAACCAATCAACACTACCTCATTATGGGACACCTAAACCAACCAACCAACACTACCTCATTTTGAGACACCTAAACCAACCAACACTACCTCATTATGGGACACCTAAACCAATCAACACTACCTCATTATGGAACACCTAAACCAACCAGCCAACACTACCTCATTATGAGACACCTAAACCAACCAACACTACCTCATTATGAGACACCTAAACCAACCAACACTACCTCATTATGAGACACCTAAACCAAACAACACTACCTCATTATGGGACACCTAAACCAACCAACACTACCTCATTATGGGACACCTAAACCAACCAACACTACCTCATTATGGGACACCTAAACCAACCAACCAACACTACCACATTATGAGACACCTAAACCAACCAACACTACTTCATTATGGGACACCTAAACCAACCAACCAACACTACCACATTATGAGACACCTAAACCGATCAACACTACCTCATTATGGGACACCTAAACCAACCAACCAACACTACCTCATTTTGAGACACCTAAACCAACCAACACTACCTCATTATGGGACACCTAAACCAAACAACACTACCTCATTATGGGACACCTAAACCAACTAACACTACCTCATTATGGGACACCTAAACCAACCAACCAACACTACCACATTATGGGACACCTAAACCAAACAACACTACCTCATTATGGGACACCTAAACCAACCAACACTACCTCATTATGGGACACCTAAACCAACCAACCAACACTACCATATTATGAGACACCTAAACCAACCAACACTACCTCATTATGGGACACCTAAACCAACCAACCAACACTACCACATTATGAGACACCTAAACCAACCAACACTACCTCATTATGAGACACCTAAACCAACCAACACTACCTCATCTGCCTCTTCACTTCACATTGTTATGGGACATTATGTATGACAATCAACAATGGATGGTTAATAGGAATTTGTTTTAATTTCGTCTCATGGGTGTGCAGTATTGTGTCATTGGATTGCAGTTTCGTCTGTATCCTCTTATGCAAGTGCAGTAAACAATGCTGTGTCCTTGTCTGTCTGTCGGTCTCTCTGTCTGTAGAACTTTAGGTCTGACTTTTGTTGTGTTACCCACAGAATGACACGTTTGCTGACTTTGAGCAGATGACAGACCGGCTGTTGGATGAAATAGTTCAGTACATTCAGATCTACAACCTCACCGTCTCTAAGATCAGGTACATATGGTTTATTCAGATCTACAAACTCGCCGTCTCTAAGATCAGGTACATATGGTTTATTCAGATCTACAACCTCACAGTCTCTAAGATCAGGTACATATGGTTTATTCAGATCTACAACCTCATAGTCTCTAAGATCAGGTACATATGGTTTATTCAGATCTACAAACTCGCCGTCTCTAAGATCAAATCCAATCCAATCAAATGTTATTCGTTACATGCGCCGAATACAACAGTTGTAGACCTTACAGTAAAATGTTTACTTACAAGCCCTTAACAAACAATGCAGTTTTAAGACAAATAAGTGATAAGTAAAAAATAAAATAATAAAAATAGAAAAATAACATAATTAAAGAGCAGCAGTAAAATAACAGTAGCGAGGCTAAATACAAGGGGTACCGGTACAGAGTCCATGTGCAAGGGGCACATTAGTCGAGGTAAATCAGGTAATATGTAGAGGTAAAGTGACTGCATAGATAATAAACAGAGAGTAGCAGCAGCGTAAAAGAGGGGATCGGGGGTACAATGCAAATAGTCCGGGTAGCCATTTCATTAGCTGTTCAGGAGTCTTATGGCTTGGGGGTAGAAGCTGTTAAGAAGCCTTTTGGACCTAGACTTGGCGCTCCGGTACCGCTTGCCGTGTGGTAGCAGAGAGAACAGTCTGACTAGGGTGGCTGGAGTCTTTGACAATTTTTAGGGCCTTCCTCTGACACCACCTAGTATAGAGGTCCTGGATGGCAGGAAGCTTGGCCCCAGTGATGTACTGGGCCGTACGCACTACCCTCTGTAGTGCCTTGTGGTCGAAGGCCGAGCAGTTGCCATACCAGGCAGCGATGCAACCAGTCAGGATGCTCTCGATGATGCAGCTGTAGAACCTTTTGAGGATCTGAGGACCCATGCCAAATCTTTTCAGTCTCCTTAGGGGGAATAGGCTTTGTCGTGCCCTCTTCACGACTGTCTTGGTGTGTTTGGACCGTGATAGTTTGTTGGTGATGTGAACACCAAGGAACTTGAAGCTCTCAACCTGCTCCACTACAGCCCTGTCGATGAGAATGGGGGCGTGCTCGGTCCTTCTTTTCCTGTAGTCCACAATCATCTCCTTTGTCTTGATCATGTTAAGGGAGAGGTTGTTATCCTGGCACCACACGGCCAGGTCTCTGACCTCTTCCCTATAGGCTGTCTCATTGTTGTCGGTGATCAGGCCTACCACTGTTGTGTCGTCGGCAAACTTAATGATGGTGTTGGATTCGTGCCTGGCCATGCAGTCATGGGTGAACAGGGAGTACAGGAGGGGACTGAGCACGCACCCCTGAGGGGCCCCCGTGTTGAGGATCAGCGTGGCAGATGTGTTGTTACCTACCCTTACCACCTGGGGGCGGCCCATCAGGAAGTCCAGGATCCCGTTGCAGAGGGAGATGTTTAGTCCCAGTGTCCTTAGCTTAGTGTTGAGCTTTGAGGGCACTATGGTGTTGAACGCTAAGCTGTAGTCAATGAATAGCATTCTCACGTAGGTGTTCCTTTTGTCCAGGTGGGAAAGGGCAGTGTGGATTGCAATAGAGATTGCATCTGTGGATCTGTTGGAGCGGTATGCAAATTGGAGTGGGTCTAGGGTTTCTGGGATAATGGTGTTGATGTGAGCCATGACCAGCCTTTCAAAGCACTTCATGGCTACAGATGTGAATGCTACAGGTCAGTTGTCATTTAGGCAGGTTACCTTAGTGTTCTTGGGCACAGGGACTATGGTGGTCTGCTTGAAAGATGTTGGTATTACAGACTCCGACAGGGAGAGGTTGAAAATGTCAGTGAAGACACTTGCCAGTTGGTCAGTGCATGCTCAGAGTACACATCCTGGTAATCCGTCTGGCCCTGCGGCCTTGTGAGTGTTGACCTATTTAAAGGTCTTACTCACATCGGCTACGGAGAGCGTGATCACACAGTCATCCGGAACAGCTGATGCTCTCATGCATGCTTCAGTGTTGCTTGCCTCGAAGAGAGCATAGAAGTAATTTAGCTTGTCTGGTATGCTCGGTGGCAGAAACATTATGTACAGTATAAGTCACAAAAAACGCAAAAAAACACACACAATAGCACAATTGGTTAGGAGCCTGTAAATCGTCAGCCATCCCCTCCGGCGCCATTATAGGTACATATGGTTCTTCAGATCTACAACCTCACAGTCTCTAAGATCAGGTACATCTGGTTCTTCAGATCTACAACCTCACCGTCTCTTCTTCTTGCCAAGGCTGACTACTATGGGTGCAAAAGTCTAAAGTGCCTCCCTCTCCTCTTGTCCTTCATCTGCACTAATTGAAAGAACAAGTAATAATGGGACAGGTTAAAGCAACATAGTGGATCTCTACCAGCCATGATTGGACTTTTACCTGTCCAGTCAGTCACCTTGGCCCCTGTCCAGTCAGTCACCTTTTCCCCTGTCCAGACAGTCACCTTTTCCCCTGTCCAGTCAGTCACCTTTCCCCTGTCCAGTCAGTCACCTTTTCCCCTGTCCAGACAGTCACCTTTTCCCCTGTCCAGTCAGTCACCTTTCCCCTGTCCAGTCAGTCACCTTTTCCCCTGTCCAGTCAGTCACCTTTCCCCTGTCCAGTCAGTCACCTTTTCCCCTGTCCAGACAGTCACCTTTTCCCCTGTCCAGACAGTCACCTTTTCCCCTGTCCAGACAGTCACCTTTTCCCCTGTCCAGACATTCACCTTTTCCCCCTGTCCAGACAGTCACCTTTTCCCCTGTCCAGACAGTCACCTTTTCCCCTGTCCAGACAGTCACCTTTTCCCCTGTCCAGTCAGTCACCTTTTGCCCTGTCCAGACAGTCACCTTTTCCCCTGTCCAGACAGTCACCTTTTTCCCTGTCCAGACAGTCACCTTTTCCCCTGTCCAGACAGTCACCTTTTCCCCTGTCCAGTCCGTCACCTTTCCCCTGTCCAGTCCGTCACCTTTCCCCTGTCCAGTCAGTCACCATTCCAATCAGTGCAGATGGAGGAAAGGAGACAAGGAAAGGAAGCAGCTTAATGCTATTGAGATTCTCCCTGGTTTATGACAGTCCTCTCCACACCCATCCATATTGAATGATCCCCCACCATGTGGATCTGTCTCAGTCCTTTAGTACGTTAGTCACACGTGATATCTCAGACACCACTGGCCCGACTTTGACCAAACTTGGTTGAATGATGCGTCTTGCCATAGAGATCTGGCATTTACAAAATGACACTGATTGGCCCAAGCTATAGGGGGGCTGCATCATTGGTGGGGGACAACATGTTTACTGTTGCCTTGTTTGATTTGAGCTCCTGTGTGATCACTGACCCGTATCTATATTCTCTGTTCCTCAGCTTCGTAGGCCATTCCCTGGGGAACCTGATAGTTCGTTCAGTACTGAGCAGACCCAGGTTTAAATGTTACCTGAGCAGACTTCACACCTTCCTCTCGCTGTCTGGACCTCACCTGGGCACCCTGTACAACAGCTCTGCTCTGGTCAACACGGGTATGTTTCTACACTATACCCTCTACACTATGTCTCACTGGGATTTTTCTGAATCGGACAAATATCCTACCTCATTAGATTTATTTCATTCGTGCTCACAGTCGGCTCTGCTGACAGTGTGTTTGCCAGATGCCGGATAAAAGGCCATTTTTAAACTGACTAAGAGAATGAGTAACAACTGGTGAATAGTGGCTTATAGATAGGTGTCAGTCAGTCAGGTGGCTAGCTGCCTGGAGAGGCTTCTATTGCAGTAAAGCTGAAGGGCTCTGGCTAGTATTACTTAGAAGGATGAAGTAAGAAGCTAACATTTAAACCGCACCTACCTCAGCAGGAGCAAAAAATAGGCCAGTAAGTTGTAATAACTTTGCTTTACAGAGAGTAGGCTGCTGAGCCAGACAGTGATGAGGCTGAGGCAGGCTACAATGCTTGGAGGAGGAAGCAGAGGAGACGTTTAGACAACACTTTAAAAACAAGATACAACATTCAATTTAAAAAGCTCCTAGCTTAATTTTTTAAAAATGTATGTGTACTATTCCTGGCAAGCTTACTGTGAAAATGTTTCAGGTATATTTTCCTTTAACTAAGGTCAAGGAAGCAAGGGAATGTCTTGCTCTCCCCTGGTTGTCTTCTAACCCCTGTATTCCTCCTTCCTCCCAGGCCTGTGGTTCATGCAGAAGTGGAAGAAGTCTGGCTCTCTGCTACAGCTGACCTGCAGAGACCACTCTGATCCCAGACAGACCTTCCTCTACAAGCTCAGCAAGAAATCTGGTGAGCTGAGCAGAGTAAAGATCATTGTTGTTGATGTTTTTTTACAATGCAGTTTGTTACATTGTTAACGCCTTGTATCAATCTGTTCTCTCTTAAATGAAGCTTGTTGTTTTACGATGCCGTCTGTTGTTACATTAATAGCTATGCTGTGTCAATGTATTGTGGCAGGTCTGCATCACTTCAGGAACGTGGTGTTAGTCGGCTCTCTGCAGGATCGGTACGTCCCATATCACTCAGCCAGGATAGAGATGTGTAAGACAGCCCTGAAAGACAAACAAACAGGTGAGCCCGACATATTTCTCAGAGCAGGCCACAAAGATGTGTCCTACAGGACATTGGTTCACACTGTAGACAAGCTACTGGACCAAACACTTGAGCCTGGTTCCTGTCGCTGCTGCTTGGGGTTTGCTAGGCCGGGTTACAGTAAAACACTTTGTGACAACTGTTGATGTCCAAATGGCTTTATGAATATATTTGATTGATTGATTGATTCTTGATTGTTGTCATGAATGGCTCAGTTGGTAGAGCATGGCGCTTGCAACGCCGGGATTGTGGGTTAGATTCCAGGACCACCCATACGTAAAATGTATGCATACATGACTGTAAGTCGCTTTGGATAAAAGCGTCTGCTAAATGTCATTATTATCATTATTATTATTATTATTATTATTATTATTATTATTATTATTATCATTTATCATTATTATCATTGTTATTATTATCATTATTATTATTGTTATCATTATTATTATTATCATTATTATTATTATTATCATTATTATAATTTTTGTTATCGTCATTATTATTTTTATTATTAGCATTATTATTCTTATCATTATCATTCTTATCATTATTATTTGTATTAGTATTATTAGCATTATTATTATTATTATGATCATCATATTTTATTTTATCGGTATTATTATTATCGGCATCATTATTATTATCATTATTATTAACATTATCATTATTATTATCATTATCATTATCATTTATCATTATTATTTTAATTATTAGCATTATTATTCTTAACATTATTATTAGCATTATTATTTGCATTAGCATTATTATTATTCTTATCATCATTATTATTATTATCATTATTATCATTATTATTATTCTCTCGGTCTTGCCTTTTTTCTCTCACTCCCTTTCTATCTCTCTCTCCCCCTCCCCGTCTCCCAGGTTCAATGTATGTAGAGATGATAGAGAACCTGTTGCTGCCGGTGCTCCAGAACAGAGACTGTAACCTGGTGCGTTACGATGTCATCCACGCCCTGCCCAACACCGCCAACTCCCTGATTGGCCGAGCAGCACACATCGCCGTCCTCGACTCAGAGATCTTCCTGGAGAAGTTCTTCCTGGTCGCAGGCCTCAAGTTCTTTCAGTAGGAGAGGAGGGGTCTACGAATCCAACTAATGGCTGGAGGGGGGATGGGAGGGGGCTCTACCAATCTAACCAATGGCTGGAGCGGAGGGACGTTTTTTCAGTAGGAAGTAGGAGTGGCCACCCAATCTAACCAATGGCTGGAGGAGGGAGAATGAGGGCCTCCCAATCAATAACCCAGTCCCATATCTGTTTTGACCTTTTTGGTCAACTCCTATAGCCATTGACATGCCAAAAAATGTATGCATTCGTTGTATCTTTTCGAGGGCACCGGGTGGATGGAGTTTACACATTTAAGACCATGTCATTGGTGCTAAAGTGAGATCTCTGCCCATCTCCACCCGATGACCATAGAAGTTGGCAAGACGGCACAAACTGATCTGGGACCAGGCTAGCAAATCAAACCTGTGGCTGGAGGGAAAGAGAGGAGAACGTGGAGCATACATAGAATATCATTACTAGAACATCAATCTAGTGATGCTATTTCTATCATGTGTAGCTTACATTACCTCACTGCATCCAAAACCCAATTCTCAATATTGTATCTGGTTTTAAGGCATATGGTTTTATAGATGCATATGCTTCCATATGGAAGAAGGTCAAAATTCAAATATCAGTTGTTAGTGAATGTACTATGTTCCTCATTTTACTTTTTCTACTTCCATTTTTCAAAGGATGATTTCAAGTTGATTTTATTAATGTACTCGTGGTGGGGGGGAAATGGTTTTCCTTATCATATTGTAGTCTTTTCAGTGTTATTTATCTATGAAATTGTTATATTTTACATGGTTTTGTTCAAACCATTCATTCATTTATTAAAACGATTGCAATACCGAACTGGAAATGTAGCTGCTAAAATGTTAAATGGTTATTTCGGTGAGCTAACCCAAGTGTCAAATCTTCTCATATTGCCCTCACCTTTATTTAGAAGGTGCATTTTATTCAACAACAACAAATGAGTCATCAAGTAAAACTAATATACTCTTGCGTTAATTTGCACCTCAACTGTATAAAAAAAAGATTTTGTACTGAGGATGGTCATGTTTATTACGTACATATTTTACTATCAGAATTTTCATTTGTGTTATTTGTTCATTTTACAAAGGTAAAGACTTCCTGTCTAGTCGAACTAACTTAACGGAATCAATTTGATTGTAGCTTGGACAATGCAGCCTGGGACTTATAAGGCTTTGCGGTTTTCTATAGCTCTGGACCAGGGCGTTCGGTGCAGGTTGTTGGCGCTGAGCCTTCCTGGACAGGGGAAGAGGCAACTCGTTGCGCAATGGACCAGAGCTAGATTTTATACTGTATGCTGTTACTTTGCCATTACAGCACAACACTAAAACCCAACCTGGTGTTGGGAACATTATACGAGCCTTGCTTGATTAAAGCATGAGAACATTTTATTACAAGGGGTTTTAAATAAACTCGTTCAACTATTATAGCCAGAAGGGTCGTGTTCATTAGGGCTCACCGTAGCAAACGTTTTCTAACAGAAAGCAAAGAAAGCGTTACTTATTTGACAAGTTCAGGTAGGGAGGAACCCTGTTTGATTCTGTTTTCTTCCGTCTGGTGCCTAATGAATACGACCCAGATATAAAGGTGGGGTGTTGTCAAGGGTCAGTACTTATGAATAGCACATGTCTTGGTTCATGGAAAGTATTTATGTTTTTTAACATGAGGAGAGTATTGTTTTTAGATATTAAATCAACTTCTCATTTCTTTGTGAAAATGGTTTGTATCATTGCACTCTTTACCATTAAATAAATGTATTATAAATATGTGTTGGTCTTTTTTTCTCATTTATGCAATTTGATTGAAAGTTACAACTCGACTTTTTCACTAGATGGCAGTGTATCTAGTTGTATGTGGATTCCACTGCAACATAATTGCTTTTCCCTGCCAGAGAAATCTATTCCCATCTATTCCATCTCCAGAATCGAATCTATTCCAGCTCCAGAAAATGTTATCCAGACTTGCAGAGTACTAGCCTGGGAGCCGGTCTGGTTCTGCTCTCTTGCCAACTCCTTATGGAACTGTCATGCCAATGGCAAAATGGCTTGACAATGAAATGACAATGGAGTAGGCTAACAACAAAAACAAATAAGGCAATTTAATCCGTCATCAAATAAAGTGTCTCTGGTTGAAATATTTGATGGATTTGGGATTAATGTTCCTCATTATTTGTGGTTGTGGTGTAAATACAAACAACAGTCAACTGTCCAAGGAATGTGTGAATGGACATTGTTTTTTACTAGGCTCTGCCATCCATTCAGTATCTCCTAGCCCAGTTTACCGCTCCCTCCCTTGCTTTTACTAGGCTCTGCCATCCATTCAGTATCTCCTAGCCCAGTTTACCGCTCTCTCCCTTGCCCCCATGTCTGGAGTAAATTATAGAAGCCTGTTGCTACCAGCTGATTTTAGGAATGTTGTCTCCCATGGTAACACAATGGATTCCCGATTGAAAGCTGCCAAGTGACCTCCCTCTCCGCACGCACGCACTACACAAACACCTCCCCTTTTACTCCAGCCTCTCGTCTCTCGACACCCCCTTTCAGAGAGCAGAGGGGTATTGTGGGATGATGTAATGTGTTCCTGAATGAGACAGTCCTCCTCCAAAGGGACTAAATTACGTTGAGCTGACTGCGAGAAAGAGGAGTGGGGGTGTAGGGGTCAGAGGGCGGTAGATGAGGGGTGACGGGAGTGGGGGGGGTGTTATTAGGCTCATCTTCCCAATGAGATGATGGGAAGTAGACAATGGATGGCCATCTTTTCTTGACCAGGGAAACACAATACAACAACACCAGGTGTGAGTCTGTCAACAGTATTGTCCAGAGATCACAGTCCTGGGGGCAGTTTATCTGTCCATGGCCTCTTTTACACATCCTGTCCACCAGCAGAGTGCAAAGTTGTTAAACAGCTCACACAGCCTAATTAAGGCTTGATAAGAGGACTGGGGATTTGTTCTTTCTGTCAGATAGGTGTTATGTACTATATATGTGTCAGATGATAGTCTATTGTCAGTAAAGTAGCAACTGTTTAAACATTACATTTTAGTCATTTAGCAGACGCTCTTATCCAGAGCGACTTACAGTTAGTGAATACAATTTTTTTTATACTGGCCCCCCGTGGGAATCGAACCCACAACCCTGGCGTTGCAAACGCCATGCTCTATCAACTGAGCTACATCCCTGCCAGCCATTCCCTCCCCTACCCTGGGCCAATTGTGCGCCGCCCATGAGTCTCCCGGTCGCGGCCGGCTGCGACAGAGCCTGGATTCGAACCAGGATCTCTAGTGGCACAGTTAGCACTGCGATGCAGTGCCTTAGACCACTGCGCCACTCAGGAGAATATCCCTTGACTAACTCTGGAGAATATCCCTTGAAATTACCTATTAGTTTAAGACTAGCCTTAATCTGTGTCCTTGAAACCCTCCTATACCGTTAAAGCATCTGTTAGAAAATCCTATCTTCAGCAATAATCACAGTCATTCGCTAAACTAGATAACATAAGAAATCAACAGGTTGATCTGGAGACAGCATTATGGTCTCGGACTGTGGACCTAATTAGCTGTAATCTCATATGAACTAATGCTAATCTGGGTAATCTGCCTTTTATTGGAGTAAACCCTGCCAGACTGGATCAAACATTCATTATTGTTGCATTCCCTGGATTATTTCCCCAGACAATTAATGAGGCTTGAAACTGGACGCACCATGGCTAACTCAGGACATGGTGGAGATATGTGGTCGTATGTTTAGTTTAGGGAAGGTTAGATTTCCCTCATTATTCAACAGCAATGATTAGAAAATACATGATCATATAATTTAAATTATGGAGGCATATTTAGATTTCTGTTGGATTAGAAGAATGATTTCTAATTTAGAATTTCCATTAAATCTTTCTAAAAACCTTTTCTTTCACACGTTGATGGGCTATATTAGCAGTATACTGGTGAGTAATGAAATGAGCTTGCTGTCAATCATGCTGAATCATCCATATTACCATGCAATAAAAACGTGGCCAATAAATTATAGGGAGTCATTACATGGCGTGTACATTGGGATGTCCTGGTCTCACACTCAACTCACCTTGAGCCATAAACTATTGAACCAAACACAAATATAATAGCAATATTTAATATCAACTAGGGTGACGTTCTGTCAGTATGAGAAAGTACATGGTTACAAGTCCTGAATTTATACAACGTAATAACTCTCTGCTTGTAAACAACACTTGCTCATTTAAATCACGGGACCACTGAATAGGAAATGAAAAGGGTGGTGTTCATTCTTTTAACGTGTTGTTTCCCAATTAATGAGTGTGATATTGACGATGTTTAATGTAGCTCGCTATTAATTGCGAAACATAGACAATATGGTTATCAGTCAGAAAACGAATTTTTATACTAAACTATGCTAAAACATACACCCCTTCGATTCATTGCAGTTGGTATAGTCCAGTCTGTTGAGTCTCGCTCAACAGAGGAGCATCTTGAAAGTTTTTGAACATCACACCAATGTTGCTACTTTTTCGCTGTCCGCCAAAACCATCAAACTACGTTCCGTTATTTTAGGGATAATTTGGGATAATTTGTCTCATTTATACGTCTGGATAACCATCATCAACATCGTTTTGTTTAAGATATTCAGGTGTTTGCTGGTTTCATCTGTCGGTAAGTATTACTATTCAACTATTTAAGGCGGCTATTGGCAGAACATGCAAGCACTTGTTGCTCTTCAATTTCCCGTGAATGTTCGTGTTTATGTGTGTTCATGATGCGTTTAACGTCTCCATTATTCCTTCAATACAATATTGCATTCGTTCGTCTACTATTTGAGTTTATAGGCTACTTAGTATGTCTAACGTTGCCTAATAAATTCATTTTTACGAATCGAATCAATTTTGATAAGCATACCACTGCTCCAATGTGATATCATTATGATCATTCTCTAATTGAATTACATCACATTGATGTCCCACTCCTAACTAGATTGGATGTACATTTGAATTCAACGAGGAAAGTGTCAATATTATTATTTTGGAAGCAGGTGCCCTCATAGCCTCTATTGCTCAGAGGCTACATGTTTCTCTCATCTCCCAGTGTCCTTCAATGACACCTTCCTCTCAAACCCTTGTCTATGTCCTGAAGAACAGTGTTGTACACTATATTACAGAGGGCTGTTAGTGTTCAAGCTCTCTGCTTTGCTTTCTGCATGATTCGTTCTCAAAAACAAAGAATAATGTAACCCTAAGCGTCCACAGAAAATATACACTTTTCCACGTCCTCAGCCTTCCATACATCTCTCTCTCCCTAACTCTGTCCCACACTCTAAAACTCTCTCTCTCTCTCTCTCTCTCTCTCTCTCTCTCTCTTTCTCTCTCTCTCTCTCTTCAATTTTTTCTTATTTTCAATTAAGGGGCTTTATTGGCATGGGAAACGTATGTTAACATTGCCAAAGCAAGTGAAGTAGATAGTAAACAAAAGTGAAATAAACAATAAATATTAACAGTAAACATTACACTCAGAAGTTTCAAAAGAATAAAGACATTACAAATGTCATATTATGTGTATATACAGTGTTGTAACAATGTGCAAATAGTTAAAGTACAAATGGGAAAATAAATAATCATAAATATGGGTTGTATTTACAATGGTGTTTGTTCTTCACTGGTTGCCCTTTTCTTGTGGCAACAGGTCACAAATCTTGCAGCTGTGATGGCACACTGTGGTTTTTCACCCAGTAGATAAGGGAGTTTATCAAAATTGGGTTTGTTTTTGAATTCTTTGTGGATCGCTGTAATCTGAGGGAAATATGTGTCTCTAATATGGGCATACATTTGGCAGGAGGTTAGGAAGTGCAGCTCAGTTTCCACCTCATTTTGTGGGCAGTGTGCACATAGTCCGTCTTCTCTTGAGAGCCAGGTCTGCCTACGGCGGCCTTTCTCAATAGCAAGGCTATGCTCACTGAGTCTGTACATAGTCAAAGCTTTACTTAAGTTTGGGTCAGTCACAGTGGTCAGGTATTCTGCCACTGTGTACTCTCTGTTTAGAGCCAAATAGCATTCTAGTTTGCTCTGTTATTTTGTTAATTCTTTCCAATGTGTCAAGTAATTCTTATTCTATCTCTCTCTCTTGCTCTCTTCTCAGTATGTAATCATTTAATGTTATTCTCATATTCCTTGGAAACCCCTATAATTTAGTGTTGGATCACTCTGAATGTTTCTACCAAAGGTCTCTAGTCGCTGCACCATGAAATGGATGCCTTGCTCATCTGAGATTGGAATGCTAGGTTGTTATGAGGTGATTAGTTTCGGTCTGGTGGTTTTGTGTGTGTGTGTGTGTGTGTGTGTGTGTGTGTGTGTGTGTGTTTCATGCGACTGTGTGTCCATGCTTCCCCAGTCCCCTCATCAAGATTCTACCAGTACGCTGGAGTGTTCAATTCACTGTTCAAAGTGTTCAACAGGGCAGTCCGTTGGCAGCTCTTTGCACCTTAAAGGGCTTGTACACTACAGAGCAGTGGTGCAGCAGTCCGATCGTGCATCTCAAATGGCACCCTATTCCCTATATAGTGCACTAATTTTGACCAGAGCCCTATGGGCCTTGGTCTAACGCAGTGCACTAAATAGGGAATATGGTGCCATTTGGGATGCTGGCGGCATGTAGAGTGCAGTGGTCTGGTGCATTATTGTTTTTGCACATTCAGAGTGTGCTCGGAACCAGGGGTTATAACAGTCTTGAAGGGGATTTAAGGCAGATGGCTGGGAATGTAGTGCCTTCAGAAAGTACTCACACCCCTTTACTTTTTCCACATTTGGTTGTTACAGCCTGAATATTACATTGAGATTATGTGTCACTGATTTACACACAATACCCCATAATGTGAAAGTGGAATTTTATTTGTATAAAACTTTAGAAATTAATACAAAATTAAAAGCTGAAATGTCTTGAGTCAATAAGTATTCAATTCAATCCCTTTGTTATGGCTAAATACGTTCAGGAGTAAAAATGTGCTTAACAAGTCACATAATAAGTTGCATGCACTCACTCTGTGTGCAATAATAGTGTTTAACATGATTTTTGAATAGCTACCTCATCTCTGTACCCCACACATACAATTATCTGTAAGGTCCCTCAGTCGAACAGTGCATTTCTCAGGGAGGTTTTTCAATGCCTCCCGAAGAAGGCCACCGATTTGGTAGATGTGTAAAAATAGACAAGAGCATGGTGACGTTATTAATTAGACCTTTTGGATGGTGTATCAATACATCCGGTCACTACAAAGATGCAGGTGTCCTTCCTATCTCAGTTGCCGGAGAGGAAGGAAACTGCTCAGGGATTTCACTATGAGGCCAATGGTGATTACAGTTACAGTTTAATGGTTGTGATATGAGAAAACTGAGGATAGATCAACAACATTGTAGTTACTCCACAATACTAACCTAAATGACAGAGTGAAAAGAAGGAAGCCTCTACAGAATACAAATATTCCAAAACATGCATCCTGTTTGCAATAAGGCACTTAAGTAATACTGCAAAAAATGTGGCAAAGAAATTAACTTTTTGTCCTGAATACAAAGCTTTATGTTTGGGGCAAATCCAACACAACACATCACTGAGTACCTCCTCTTCATATTTTCAAGCATGGTGGTGGCTGCATCATGTTATAGGTGTACTTGGCATTGGCAAGGACTAGGGAGTTATTTTAGGATAAAAAGAAACGAAATACAGCTATAAGCACATGCAAAATCCTAGAGGAAAACCTGGTTCAGTCTGTTTTCCAACAGACACTGGGAGACTAATTCACCTTTCAGCAGGACAAAAACCTAAACCACAAGGCCAAATCTACACTGGAGTTGCTTACCAAGACGACATTGAATGTTCCTGAGTGGCCGAGTTACAGTTTTGACTTAAATTGACTTGAAGATCTATGGCAAGACTTGAAAATGGCTGTCTAGCAATGATCAACAATCAATTTGACAGTGCTTGAAGAATTAAAAAAATAATTAATAGCTAAATATAATAAAATCCAGGTGTGCAAAGCTCTTAGAGACTTACCAAAGAAGACTCACAGCTGTAATCACCGCCAAAGGTGCTTCTACAAAGTATTGACTCAGGGGTGTGAATACTTGAGATATTTCTGTATTTAATTTTCAATAAATTTGCTAGAATTTCTAAAAAACATGTTTTCACTTTTATTATAGGGTGTTGTATGTAAATGGGTAAAACAACAAAATGTGGAATAAGTCAAGGGGTAGGAATACTTTCTGAAGGAACTATCAGACACACAATATGTAGTGTATCTACTGTTAATTCTCCTTGACACCAGCCAGTTCCAAACTTACTGCTCCCCATTTTTAAAGGGGCAATCTGGGATTCCCCCGCCACTTTTTTTGGGACAGCTGTGGGATGGGGCTGGAGAAATGTAACCACTCAAAAATGTATAGACAGAGCTATGAATGCAAGGACTCAAGTGCAAGGAATTACCACAGTCCATTCGTTGCATCCTTCATCTATTCTCGCTCATTCAAAACCGTTGGGACAAAGTTCTCTTTGTCAACAGAAACTGTGACGATGGATTGAACTGTCTAGGGTATTAACGCTTATACAGTTCTAAGTGTAAACTCATGTTTGTCATACGCATAACTCACATTCCTGGACACTGTGTAAAACGAACACTGTACTCCAAGTCAGTCAGTGGACTGGCTTTTCTTTTCAACTAACCTCTGCCACACTGTTTGCAGCGTGAGTAAGATTGTGTCATCTACTGTCACAAAAGGTGTGCTCTTGTATCTGTCATTGGCTTTTCAGACCTTTGTTACTGGGTCATTCCATATGAATTCAGTCACTTTTTGACGACACCGCTTTTAGATTTGAACAAAACCTTCCAAACATGTTGCCCATGGTAGAAGTGACTTTGTGGGCCTTAATGCCAAAACATTCGGGAGGTAGAGGTGTTCAAACTTGACCCATTTTGCATACCCCACCAGACCAGTCTTCATCATTGAAAAAGATAAATGGTTGAGTTTGATATCATTTGAAAACTTACAAACAGGAAATGTTGTCAAACTATTTTATTATTTCTTGAAATCTGTTGTGAATGTAGTGTAATGTTTTTAAAATTGTATAACTGCCTTAATTTTGCTGGACCCAAGGAAGATGGGGATCCATAATAAATACAAATTCAAATGTAGATGATCAAAAAACGTTTTCTCGTTTTCACATATGTTGTAGCTTAAACCCTATTTTACATTGTCTGAGGTGTTTGTGTTGTGCCCGTCACTGGTTGAGACACAGCATTCTGTTGAATACTGTGGTCCTCTGTAGCTCAGCTGGTAGAGCACGGCGCTTGTAACGCCAAGGTAGTGGGTTCGATCCCCGGGACCACCCATACACAAAAAATTTATGCACGCATGACTGTAAGTCGCTTTGGATAAAAGCGTCTGCTAAATGGCATATTATTATTATATTATTGGATGCACCAGACAATTGAAAGTTTCTCACACCAATGTTTTGGCCAGTGAACCTCACCTTCATCAGGGTTTTACAGGGAGATGGAAACTGGCCTTTGAAAAGGTTTATTCTACTGTGAGTAGGCAGTCACAGTAGGCAGGACATGATTATTCAAAAACAACTGGAAGTAAAATGGCAAACAAATCACAAGGAAGTTCCAAACAAGGGACGTTCACACAGTAGTGGGGGCTGTCTGAATACATACAGGTTCCTGTATAGTCTAGTATAGTAGTGGGGGCTGTCTGAATACATACAGGTTCCTGTATAGTCTAGTATAGTAGTGGGGGCTGTCTGAATACATACAGGTTCCTGTATAGTCTAGTATAGTAGTGGGGGCTGTCTGAATACATACAGGTTCCTGTATAGTCTAGTATAGTAGTGGGGGCTGTCTGAATACATACAGGTTCCTGTATAGTCTAGTATAGTAGTGGGGGCTGTCTGAATACATACAGGTTCCTGTATAGTAGTGGGGGCTGTCTGAATACATACAGGTTCCTGTATAGTCTAGTATAGTAGTGGGGGCTGTCTGAATACATACAGGTTCCTGTATAGTCTAGTATAGTAGTGGGGGCTGTCTGAATACATACAGGTTCCTGTATAGTCTAGTATAGTAGTGGGAGTTGTCTGAATACATACAGGTTCCTGTATAGTCTAGTATAGTAGTGGGGGCTGTCTGAATACATACAGGTTCCTGTATAGTCTAGTATAGTAGTGGGGGCTGTCTGAATACATACAGGTTCCTGTATAGTCTGAATACATACAGGTTCCTGTATAGTCTAGTATAGTAGTGGGGGGTGTCTGAATACATACAGGTTCCTGTATAGTCTAGTATAGTAGTGGGGGCTGTCTGAATACATACAGGTTCCTGTATAGTCTAGTATAGTAGTGGGGGCTGTCTGAATACATACAGGTTCCTGTATAGTCTAGTATAGTAGTGGGGGTTGTCTGAATACATACAGGTTCCTGTATAGTCTAGTATAGTAGTGGGGGCTGTCTGAATACATACAGGTTCCTGTATAGTCTAGTATAGTAGTGGGGGCCGTCTGAATACATACAGGTTCCTGTATAGTCTAGTATAGTAGTGGGGGCTGTCTGAATACATACAGGTTCCTGTATAGTCTAGTATAGTAGTGGGGGCTGTCTGAATACATACAGGTTCCTGTATAGTCTAGTATAGTAGTGGGGGCTGTCTGAATACATACAGGTTCCTGTATAGTCTAGTATAGTAGTGGGGACTGTCTGAATACATACAGGTTCCTGTATAGTATAGTATAGTAGTGGGGGCTGTCTGAATACATACAGGTTCCTGTATAGTCTAGTATAGCAGTGGGGGCTGTCTGAATACATACAGGTTCCTGTATAGTCTAGTATAGTAGTGGGGGCTGTCTGAATACATACAGGTTCCTGTATAGTAGTGGGGGCTGTCTGAATACATACAGGTTCCTGTATATTCTAGTATAGTAGTGGGGGCTGTCTGAATACATACAGGTTCCTGTATAGTCTAGTATAGTAGTGGGGGCTGTCTGAATACATACAGGTTCCTGTATAGTCTAGTATAGTAGTGGGGGCTGTCTGAATACATACAGGTTCCTGTATAGTCTAGTATAGTAGTGGGGGCTGTCTGAATACATACAGGTTCCTGTATAGTAGTGGGGGCTGTCTGAATACATACAGGTTCCTGTATAGTCTAGTATAGTAGTGGGGGCTGTCTGAATACATACAGGTTCCTGTATAGTCTAGTATAGTAGTGGGGGCTGTCTGAATACATACAGGTTCCTGTATAGTAGTGGGGGCTGTCTGAATACATACAGGTTCCTGTATAGTAGTGGGGGCTGTCTGAATACATACAGGTTCCTGTATAGTCTAGTATAGTAGTGGGGGCTGTCTGAATACATACAGGTTCCTGTATAGTAGTGGGGGCTGTCTGAATACATACAGGTTCCTGTATATTCTAGTATAGTAGTGGGGGCTGTCTGAATACATACAGGTTCCTGTATAGTCTAGTATAGTAGTGGGGGCTGTCTGAATACATACAGGTTCCTGTATAGTAGTGGGGGCTGTCTGAATACATACAGGTTCCTGTATAGTAGTGGGGGCTGTCTGAATACATACAGGTTCCTGTATAGTCTAGTATAGTAGTGGGAGTTGTCTGAATACATACAGGTTCCTGTATAGTCTAGTATAGTAGTGGGGGCTGTCTGAATACATACAGGTTCCTGTATAGTCTAGTATAGTAGTGGGGGCTGTCTGAATACATACAGGTTCCTGTATAGTCTAGTATAGTAGTGGGGGCTGTCTGAATACATACAGGTTCCTGTATAGTCTAGTATAGTAGTGGGGGCTGTCTGAATACATACAGGTTCCTGTATAGTCTAGTATAGTAGTGGGGGCTGTCTGAATACATACAGGTTCCTGTATAGTCTAGTATAGTAGTGGGGGCTGTCTGAATACATACAGGTTCCTGTATAGTCTAGTATAGTAGTGGGGGCTGTCTGAATACACACAGGTTCCTGTATAGTATAGTATAGTAGTAGGGGCTGTCTGAATACATACAGGTTCCTGCAGTGTTTCCTCTGTGTTCATTTAAGTGTGGCGCTGCGACACGGCAGAATCATTGCCGCCACACCAAAAGAAACATCCTATTTCTACCAAACATTTCAATAAAGTTCTGTAAAGCACATTTGCTTTTCTTGGTAAATAGATAGTCTGTCTGGGTTCAACACAGTTCTGAAGGTTATTTAGCTCTGTGAGATGAGGTAGGCAGCCTGCAACTCAAGAAACACAGTGCGCGAGTGACCAGTGCGCCAGTGACCAGTGCTCGATACAGTGAAGCTCTGCGGCGCGAAACACAATTCACTTGACTCACTTCAGAATGCACCTGCGCGAGAAACTGCAAGAAAGGTACGTTAACTTGTTTGTTTGACTAACGTTAGCTAGCCAACTAGTTAACTACATAAACTAGCTATAACCTAAAAACTCTACTAACATCATTTAGATCTATAATATTGCTGCCACAATTGTAACGGCAATTAGCCATCCAATATCCACAAGTATGTTGATGATAGAAACATGGTTAATTAACGTTACTAGGCTAGCAAGTTAGCTAGCTAGTTCGTTTGGAACTGTGTCAAGTGCAAGCAAGATAGCTACATTTATCTGTCTTTGAAATATTTCCCAACCACAGCAGCGAAAGAGAAAGGGGGAGCAGGGACGAGTGTCAGGTAAAGTTAACTTAGCTAGCTAACGTCAAATCAGCCTGAATTAGATGAAACAGAGGAGAGCAGAGTGGAACAGAGGAAAGGAGAGAGGAGTGCAGAGTGGAACAGAGGAAAGGAGAGAGGAGGGCAGAGTGGAACAGAGGAAAGGAGAGAGGAGAGCAGAGTGGAACAGAGGAAAGGAGAGAGGAGGGCAGAGTGGAACAGAGGAAAGGAGAGAGGAGAGCAGAGTGGAACAGAGGAAAGGAGAGAGGAGAGCAGAGTGGAACAGAGGAAAGGAGAGAGGAGTGCAGAGTGGAACAGAGGAAAGGAGAGAGGAGAGCAGAGTGGAACAGAGGAAAGGAGAGAGGAGAGCAGAGTGGAACAGAGGAAAGGAGAGAGGAGAGCAGAGTGGAACAGAGGAAAGGAGAGAGGAGAGCAGAGTGGAACAGAGGAAAGGAGAGAGGAGGGCAGAGTGGAACAGAGGAAAGGAGAGAGGAGGGCAGAGTGGAACAGAGGAAAGGAGAGAGGAGAGCAGAGTGGAACAGAGGAAAGGAGAGAGGAGGGCAGAGTGGAACAGAGGAAAGGAGAGAGGAGAGCAGAGTGGAACAGAGGAAAGGAGAGAGGAGAGCAGAGTGGAACAGAGGAAAGGAGAGAGGAGGGCAGAGTGGAACAGAGGAAAGGAGAGAGGAGAGCAGAGTGGAACAGAGGAAAGGAGAGAGGAGAGCAGAGTGGAACAGAGGAAAGGAGAGAGCCAGGAAGGGAGATGGAAGGAGAGAGGAGAGCAGAGTGGAGGAGAAGAAAGAGTAGATAAAAGGAGAGGAGGAGGAGAGAGGAGTGAGGAGTGAGGCCAAGTGTGCACCACCAGCAAATCGGATGAGACCCAAAGTGGCTTACAATTTACAGACTGAAGCCGTGGCTACAGTACCAGTCAAAGGTTTGGACACACCTACTCATTCAAGGGTTTGTCTTTATTTTTACTATTTTCTACATTGTCGAATAATAGTGAAGACATCAAAACGATGAAATAACATATGGAATCATGTAGTAACCAAAATCAAAATATATTTTATATTTGAGATTCTTCAAATAGCCACCCTTTGCCTTGATGACAGCTTTGCACACTCTTGGCATTCTCTCAACCAGCTTCACCTGGAATGCTTTTCCAACAGTCTTGAAGGAGTTCCCACATATGCTGAGCACTTGTTGGCTGCTTTTCCTTCACTCTGCCGTCCGACTCATCCCAAACCATCTCAATTGGGTTGAGGTTGGGGGATTGTGGAGGCCAGGTCATCTGATGCAGCACTCCATCACTCTCCTTCTTGGTCAAATAGCCCTTACACAGCCTGGAGGTGTGTTGGGTCATTGTCCTGTTGAAAAACAAATGATAGTCCCACTAAGCCCATACCAGATGGGATGGCGTATAACTGTAGAATGCTGTAGTAGCCATGCTGGTTAAGTGTGCCTTGAATTCTAAATAAATCACAGACAGTGTCACCAGCAAAGCACCCCCACACCATAACACCACCTCCTCCATGCTTTACGGTGGGAACTACTCATGCAGAGATCATCCGTTCACCCACACCACGTCTCACAAAGACATGGCAGTTGGAACCAAAAATCTCCAAATTGTCCAGACCAAAGGACACATTTCCACCAGTCTAATGTCCATTGCCCGTGTTTCTTGGCAAGTCTCTTCTTCTTATTGGTGTCCTTTAGTAGTGGTTTCTTTGCAGCAATTCGACCTTGAAGGCCTGATTCACACAGTCTCCTCTGAACAGTTGATGTTGAGATGTGTCTGTGACTTGAACTCTGTGAAGCATTTATTTGGGCTACAATTTCTGAGACTGGTAACTCTAATGAACTTATCCTCTGCAGCAGAGGTAACTCTAGGTCTTCCATTCCTGTGGTGGTCCTCATGAGAGCCAGTTTCATCATAGCACTTGATGGTTTTTGCGACTGCACTTGAAGAAACTTTCAAAGTTCTTAAAATGTTCCGTATTGACTGACCTTCATGTCTTAAAGTAATGATGGACTGTCGTTTCTCTTTGCTTATTTGAGCTGTTCTTGCCATAATATGGACTTTGTCTTTTACCAAATAGGGCTATCTTTTGTATACCCCCCATACCTTGTCACAACACAACTGATTGGCTCAAACGCATTAGGAAGGAAATAAATTCCACAGATTAACTTTTAAGAAGGCACACATGTTAATTAAAATGCATTCCAGGTGACTACCTCATGAAGCTGGTTGAGAGAATGCCAAGAGTGTGTAAAACTGTCATCAAGGCAAAGGGTGGCTATTTGAAGAATCTCAAATATAAAATATATTTGTATTTGTATACTCTTCCTGGGGTCCAGCAAAATTAAGGCAGTTCATACAATTTTTAAAACATTACAATACATTACATTTAAGTCATTTAGCAAACGCTCTTATCCAGAGCGACTTACAGTTAGTGAGTGCATACATTATTTATTTTTTTCATACTTCCCCGTGGGAATCGAACCCACAACCCTGGCGTTGCAAACGCCATGCTCTACCAACTGAGCTACATCCCTGCCGGCCATTCCCTCCCCTACCCTGGACGACGCTGGGCCAATTGTGCGCCGCCCCATGGGTCTCCCAGTCGCGGCCGTCTACGACAGAGCCTGGATTCGAACCAGGATCTCTAGTGGCACAGCTAGCACTGCGATGCAGTGCCTTAGACCACTGCGCCACTCGGGAGACATTCACAGATTTCACAAAACACTGTGTGCCCTCAGGCCCCTACTCCTCCACTACCACATATCTACAGTATAAAATCCATGTGTATGTGTGTGTATATTGCCTATGTTATCATATGTGTATGCATGTGTCTGTGCCTATGTTTGTGTTGCTTCACAGTCCCCGCTGTTCCAGAAGGTGTTTTTTAAATCTGTTTTTTAAATCTAATTTTACTACTTGCATCAGTTACTTGATGTGGAATAGAGTTCCATGTAGTCATGGCTCTATGTAGTACTGTGTGCCTCCCATAGTCTGTTTGGGACTTGGGGACTGTGAAGCGACCTCTGGTGGTATGTCTTGTGGGGTATGCATGGGTGTCCGAGCTGTGCGCCATTTGTTCAAACAGACAGCTCGGTGCATTCAACATGTCAATACCTCATAAATACAAGTAGAGATGAAGTCAATCTCTCCTCCACTTTAAACTGGGTTGTACATCGAAGGGCCAGCCGTGCTGCCCTGTTCTGAGCCAACAGCAATTTTCCTAAGTCCTTTTTTGTGGCACCTGACCACACGACTGAACAGTAGTCCAGGTGTGACAAAACTAGGGCCTGTAGGACCTGCCTTGTTGATAGTGCTGTTAAGAAGGTAGAGCAGCGCTTTATTATGGACATACTTCTCCCCATCTTGGCTAATGTTGTATCAATATGTTTTGACCATGACAGTTTACAATCCAGGGTTACTCCAAGCAGTTTAGTCACCTCAACTTGCTCAATTTCCACATTATTTATTACAACATTTAGTTGAGGTTTAGGGTTTAGTGAATGATTTGTCCCAAATACAATGCTTTTAGTTTTAGAAATATTTAGGACTAACTTATTCCTTGCCACCCACTATGAAACTAACTGCAACTATTTGTTAAGTCTTGCAGTCATTTCAGTCGCTGTAGTAGCTGACATGTATAGTGTTGAGTCATCCCCATATATAGACACTCTGGCTTTACTCAGTGGCATGTCATTAGTAACGATTGAAAAAAAGTAATGGGCCTAGACAGCTGCCCTGGGGAATTCCTGATTCTACCTGGATTATATTTGGATTTGTTTAACACTTTTTTGGTTACTACATGATTCCATATGTGTTATTTCATAGTTTTGATGTTTTCACTATTATTCTACAATGTAAAAAGAAAGAAAAACCCTTGAATGAGTAGGTGTGTCCAAACTTTTGTCTGGTAGTGTATATAATACACCACATGGTTAGTCAAATTCCCTTTAATTAGGCTAAGGGCTAAAAATGTTTGTGCATATTTAGTCTTTACTAGTCTACAGCATTTTGTGTTTATTTCTGAGCCAACTCCACCAGGACCTCGATGACCCAATGGGTCTGGGCGCATTCAACATCGAGGAGGATTGGGAGAGGCCAGGTGGAGAAGACCAAGACCAGGGAGCAGTTCTGGGCTCGGTTCAGAGAGGAGGTAAAAATATTTGTTTTCAAATGCTGTGATGAAACCAATGTTACATCACGTGTGTTGGATAAACTAAAACAAACAGCTATTCATCACTTATTTTCTGTTTTGTGCTGTAATTAGGTCATGGATCCATATCTTGTTGGCCTCCAGGACAGCCTAGACCGGAGGTTCCAACACCTGGAGATTCTGGGGGCCTTCAGTGTGTTGGGCCCTCAGGCTGCGTTCTCTAGTGAGAGGATCAACACCTTTAACCTGACCCTCCTCTCCAGGCAGTTCTTGCAAGCGCCAGAGGCTGCTGTGCTACAAGCAACGTGCTAGTTGGAGCATTCAAGGTATGGCGTGAGTGTGACAATCTTTTGAAGAGAACATTTTAGGCCAGTGTTTCCCAACGCTTTTTCTTGTTGAACTGCCACTCTGTTGGCTCTTCTTTAATGTTGCACATCTTTTTGTTTTTCATGTATTTCAGGGGTTGGACCAGCTGACGGCAATGACAAAGCTGGCCTCGCAGTTTGATGAGTGGGGGCAGTCTACCCCTGGCTTAGCCAGCTGGCAGCAATCGCACTGACTATACCAGTGTCTTCTGTTAAATGTGAGAGGGACTTCTCTGCAATGAAATGAGTAAGAACATTTAAATGTGAAAGTAGATCCTCTTTGTCCCTCTCCCTTCTCTTATTATTATCTCTGTTATTGCAGGTCAAAACAGACTTGAGGAACAGACTGCAGGGAGAGCATCTAGCCACCTGCATGCAGCTCTTCATCAAGGGCCCCCCCCCCCCCCCCCCCCCCCCCCCATCAAGGAGCTCAATTACAGAAGGGCGCTGGAAATCTTTTTCCAAAAGCCCAGAAGAATAAAGTGCTCTGACAAAGGTTGTAAACAATGTCAGAACTAGGTTTTTGTCAGAACCTGGAAAGAGATTTCCAATGCCCTCCTTTTTTTATTTACATGAATTAGTGTGCTCTAATTCATGTTCAGTCAAATGTTCCTCTGTTAATTTTGTCAAGATAAACTTTTTTTTATTTCAGAAAGAAGGTTTCTGTTTTGTTTCTTTAGATAGCTGCAGCACTCAACCTTACATTTCATCCTGTATGCTATAATAATTTTACCAATATATTCTCCCGAGTGGCGCAGTGGTCTAAGGCACTGCATCGCAGTGCTAGCTGTGCCACTAGAGATCCTGGTTTGAATCCAGGCTCTGTCGTAGCCGGCCGCGACCGGGAGACCCATGGGGCGGCGCACAATTGGCCCAGCGTCGTCCAGGGTAGGGGAGGGAATGGCCGGCAGGGGATGTAGCTCAGTTGGTAGAGCATGGCGTTTGCAACGCCAGGGTTGTGGGTTCGATAAAATAATGTATGTGCTAACTGTAAGTCGCTCTGGATAAGAGCGTCTGCTAAATGACTAAAATGTAAATGTAATTATTGAGCTCATTTCTGGGGGTGGAAATTATATTTTAAATGGTGTCTTTGAGTTTTTTCCTTTTAAAAAGACACCAGAACCAAGCTTTTCAGTACTTATACTTATTTATTTTTTTTGGGGGAGGAATTATTGTTTGGATAACCTTATTTACTATTATAAAAATGTATGCACTCACTAAACTGTAAGTCGCTCTGGATAAGAGCGTCTGCTAAATGACTTAAATGTAAATGTATTGATTTTTATCTTAAATCTTTTCACTCTTCATGCGATGCGCACTGCAGAGAACACCGGAAGAAGAATTATCTTTGAATTATCACAGTGAATTATTGTCATGTTTGTTTATGTGTCAATTAATCCCATAAGGGATGGGTTGCCAACGGGGGATTTGACACAAAAATTAAATTTCATTCATTCAGGTTCCTGTATAGTCTTGTACAGTAGTGAGTTTTGAATCAGAGTTTTGCCATTGCCTGGGCCCTGGGGGCTAGTATGACTTCATAGTCAAATGTCTCAGAACAAGACTGGCTTTTCAGGTTCTACTTTGCTGCTGAACTGTTTGCTCTTGTCTTCTTCTGAGTGGCAGGTGTGAGACTTTGTCTGAACATGCTGTCCAGAGTACCTTTCCGGAGTTATCTCTTTCACACACACACACACACACACACACACACACACACACACACACACACACACACACACACACACACCTTCAGATTGGACTTTAATTCTTGGACGTGAGTCAGTGCAATAACGTTTGTAAAGGGCTGTTTTTATTGTTCTTCCTGCTTGGAGGATGTAAACACAGCTAGAATAGTACTGGATTAGTTTTCTTTCAAATACTTTAGCTACATTAGACTGGCAGAATGGAACCAATACTACTTGAACCCAAGTCTGATCAAAAGCTCATGTCACCATGGGCGTGTGTCAGTTAGTAGGAATAATAACATGGAGTGAATATCGTGACAGGTGTGATCCACTTTTTTAAAAGCATGTTGAATCATGTCATGACGGGTGTGGGTTTAACGTCAAGCCACTTTTCTAAATGCAGGAGGTGGGTAACATGTTTCATCATGTTGAACAGAACAGAACAGACCACAGAAGAGGCCATTTTAGGAGCACAGAGGAAGTTGTTCTTTTTTGGGTTGTTAGTTTAGTAGCCACTAGCCAGTTGTTTACATTTAACAACTTTAAAACGTTTTCAGGTTTAATTTGCCTCCCCCCGAGCATCCTGGCAACAGAACATTATGACTGAGAAGGCCGTGTTTTGGGGTTGCCCCTCTGCCCCCGACCGACCGACCCAAATCGCTGACTGGTACAATCCCCAGCTGATTAACGAAGGGCCTGATCTCTCCAAATCAATGAATCAGATGAATGATGTATGCCCTGCGGAGTCCGGCTCTGGGCCAGGCCAGGGGAGGAAATGGCCTATGGTTTCACATGGGGATTTCCATTCCTTTCATATTTGTGTGTGCTTATCAAAAGTGATTGATATGAATGAATGGGAGGCAGATTGAGGGGATGCAGATATGGTGTAGTATAAGCTATAGAAGAACGGTGGGACTGGGATTTGATACTATGATGTAGGCCTAGGCAACCAACCAGCTGCTGAGGCAGGCTGCTTTAACCAGACAACCAGCTGCTGAGGCCGGCTGCTTTAACCACACAACCAGCTGCTGAGGCAGGCTGCTTTAACCAGACAACCAGCTGCTGAGGCAGGCTGCTTTAACCAGACAACCAGCTGCTGAGGCAGGCTGCTTTAACCAGACTACCAGCTGCTGAGACAGGCTGCTTTAACCAGACAACCAGCTGCTGAGGCAGGCTGCTTTAACCAGACAACCGGCTGCTTTAACCAGACAACCAGCTGCTGAGGCAGGCTGCTTTAACCAGACAACCAGCTGCTGAGGCAGGCTGCTTTAACCAGACAACCAGCTGCTGAGGTAGGCTGCTTTAACCAGACAACCAGCTGCTGAGGCAGGCTGCTTTAACCAGACAACCAGCTGCTGAGGTAGGCTGCTTTAACCAGACAACCAGCTGCTGAGGCAGGCTGCTTTAACCAGACAACCAGCTGCTGAGGCAGGCTGCTTTAACCAGACAAACCAACTCCAGGTGCCAAGAATCGTATCTCTTGATGTCCGTTCCAGTTGATAGCTCTGTCAGGCAGAGAGCAGGGAGTAGGGAGTAGGGAGTAGGGATCAGGGAGTAGGGACTAGGGATCAGGGAGTAGGGACTAAGGAGTAGGGACCAGAGAGCAGGGAGTAGGGACCAGAGAGTAGGGACCAGGGACCAGAGAGTAGGGACCAGAGAGTAGGGACCAAGGACCAGAGAGTAGGGACCAGGGACCAGAGAGTAGGGACCAGGGACCAGAGAGTAGGGAGTAGGGACCAGAGAGTAGGGAGTAGAGAGTAGGGACCAGTGAGTAGGGAGTAGGAACCAGAGAGTAGGGACCAGACAACCAGAGGAGGAGGACAGGAGGATGGGAGAAGGAGAGGAGAGGAGGAGGAGGAGAGGAGGCAGGCTGCTTTAACCAGACAACCAGCTGCTGAGGCTGGCTGCTTTAACCAGACAACCAGCTGCTGAGGCAGGCTGCTTTAACCAGACAACCAGCTGCTGAGGCAGGCTGCTTTAACCAGACAACCAGCTGCTGAGGCAGGCTGCTTTAACCAGAAAACCAGCTGCTGAGGCAGGCTGCTTTAACCAGACAATCAACTCCAGGTGCCAATAATCTTATCTCTTGATGTCCGTTCCAGTTGATAGCTCCGTCAGGCAGAGAGCAGGGAGTAGGGAGTAGGAACTAGGGATCAGGGACTAGGGAGTAGGGACCAGAGAGTAGGGAGTAGGGACCAGAGAGTAGGGACTAGGGACCAGGGACTAGGGAGTAGGGACCAGAGAGTAGGGAGTAGGGACCAGAGAGTAGGGAGTAGGGACCAGAGAGTAGGGAGTAGGGTCCAGAGAGTAGGGAGTAGGGTCCAGAGAGTAGGGAGTAGGGTCCAGAGAGTAGGGAGTAGGGACCAGAGAGTAGGGACCAGAGAGTAGGGACTATGGACCAGAGACCAGAGAGTAGGGACCAGAGAGTAGGGATCAGGGACCAGAGAGTAGGGATCAGGGACCAGAGAGTAGGGATCAGGGACCAGAGAGTAGGAATCAGGGACCAGAGAGTAGGGACCAGGGACCAGAGAGTAGGGACCAGGGACCAGAGAGTAGGGACCAGGGACCAGAGAGTAGGGACCAGAGAGTAGGGAGTAGGGACCAGAGAGTAGAGACCAGTGAGTAGGGACCAGGGACCAGAGAGTAGGGACCAGGGACCAGAGAGTAGGGACCAGGGACCAGAGAGTAGGGACCAGAGAGTAGGGACCAGTGAGTAGGGAGTAGGGACCAGAGAGTAGGGACCAGACAACCAGAGGAGGAGGAGAGGAGGATGGGAGAAGGAGAGGAGGAGGAGGAGGAGGAGAGGAGGCAGGCTGGTAGGGAGTAGGGACCAGGGAGTAGGGAGTAGGGGGGACCAGGGACCAGGGAGTAGGGACCAGGGAGTAGGGACCATGGAGTAGGGACCAGAAAGTAGAGAATAGTGACCAGAGAGTAGGGAGTAGTGACCAGGGACCAGGGACAAGGGAGTAGGGACCAGGGAGTAGGGACTAGGGTCCAGGGACCAGGGAGTAGCAGTGTGGACTTGGCCAGATAATGGTAATGGAGGAGGAATGCACCAGTCTCCCCATGCTGTCTATTCATGTCCGGATAGCGGATTGGCCTTTTCTTTTTAGGCTGATTGAGTGAATACCTTTTTGTGTCAATCCCAAAAAATATCAACAGCAAAGACCGTTGTCTGAAAATGATCAAACACCTTTTATGTGATCCTGTTGAAAAAGGAAATCTATAAATCTGTTTTCTTCAGCTCTATTCTGTGTCCAATGTTTAATGCTTTGTGTGTTATAACCATGGTATTCACTGTTATATCCATGGTATTCTCTGTTATTGCTATGTTATGCATCCACAATGTCTTTAAAGCTTTTATGACTCAAACATGTCTCTGTCTGTTTTTGTCTTTTTTGACAGCAGAAAATGAACGACACATTCCCCCTGACCAGAAAGAAGAAGTGAATGAGTGGGGAGATCGTTGGAGAGGAGGAGAGGAGAGAAGAGAAGAAGAAGAGGGAGAGAGAGAGAGAGAGAGAGAGGGAGAGAGAGAGAGAGAGAGAGGGAGAGGGAGAGTGATAGAGACTGAAGAGGGTCTAAACTAAAGGAGTGACAGGAGAGGACACTTATTGCAGACACCATGTCTGTCTCCACCACCAAGCAGGAGAGAACCGTGTGTGTTCTGCTTCCCAATAAAGAACAGCTGGACATCACTGTGGGGGTAAGCACGTCCCATTATGATTCCTTCTGTTGATTCTATATCCCATGAGTCAGCCAGGGGGGTTTCAATGGACGGCTTTTCAATGGAAGGTTTTAGTCCTGTAGCAAGAGTATTTCTAGTCCCGTACTATAAACTATAAGTTGTATGTGAGATCAATGTTTAGGGAGATCAGTTCCCTTTTTCTGTGTTTTTCTGTCAGCCTGTTACAATCACCCTGTTTATAGCAGTCACCCTGTTATAACAGTCAACCTGTTACAATCACCCTGTTTATAGCAGTCAGCCTGTTACAATCACCCTGTTTATAGCAGTCACCCTGTTACAATCACCCTATTTATAGCAGTCACCCTGTTACAATCACCCTGTTTATAGCAGTCACCCTGTTACAATCAACCTGTTTATAGCAGTCAGCCTGTTACAATCACCCTGTTTATAGCAGTCACCCTGTTACAATCACCCTGTTTATAGCAGTCACCCTGTTACAATCACCCTGTTATAACAGTCAGCCTGTTACAATCACCCTGTTTATAGCAGTCAGCCTGTTACAATCACCCTGTTTATAACAATCAGCCTGTTTATAACAATCACCCTGTTTATAACAGTCCTCCTGTTACAATCACCCTGTTTATAACAGTCATCCTGTTACAATCACCCTGTTTATAACAGTCCTCCTGTTACAATCACCCTGTTTATAACAGTCCTCCTATTACAATCACCCTGTTTATAACAGTCAGCCTGTTACAATCACCCTGTTTATAACAATCAGCCTGTTTATAACAATCACCCTGTTTATAACAGTCCTCCTGTTACAATCACCCTGTTTATAACAGTCCTCCTGTTACAATCACTCTGTTTATAACAGTCCTCCTATTACAATCACCCTGTTTATAACAGTCAGCCTGTTACAATCACCCGTTTTATAAGAGTCAGCCTGTTTATAACAATCACCCTGTTTATAACAGTCCTCCTGTTACAATCACCCTGTTTATAACAGTCCTCCTGTTACAATCACCCTTTCTATAACAGTCAGCCTGTTACAATCACCCTGTTTATAACAGTCAGCCTGTTACAATCACCCTGTTTATAACAGTCCTCCTGTTACAACACCCTGTTTATAACAGTCAGCCTGTTACAATCACTCTGTTTATAACAGTCCTCCTGTTACAACACCCTGTTTAAAACAGTCAGCCTGTTACAATCACTCTGTTTATAACAGTCCTCCTGTTACAATCACCCTGTTTATAACAGTCCTCCTGTTACAATCACCCTGTTTATAACAGTCCTCCTGTTACAATCACCCTGTTTATAACAGTCCTCCTGTTACAATCACCCTGTTTATAACAGTCCTCCTGTTACAATCACCCTGTTTATAACAGTCCTCCTGTTACAATCACCCTGTCTATAACAGTCCTCCTGTTACAATCACCCTGTCTATAACAGTCAGCCTGTTACAATCACCCTGTTTATAACAGTCAGCCTGTTACAATCACCCTGTTTATAACAGTCCTCCTGTTACAACACCCTGTTTATAACAGTCAGCCTGTTACAATCACCCTGTTTATAACAGTCCTCCTGTTACAACACCCTGTTTATAACAGTCAGCCTGTTACAATCACCCTGTTTATAACAGTCCTCCTGTTACAATCACCCTGTTTATAACAGTCCTCCTGTTACAATCACCCTGTCTATAACAGTCAGCCTGTTACAATCACCCTGTTTATAACAGTCAGCCTGTTACAATCACCATGTTTATAACAGTCCTCCTGTTACAACACCCTGTTTATAACAGTCAGCCTGTTACAATCACCCTGTTTATAAAAGCCCTCCTGTTACAACACCCTGTTTATAACAGTCAGCCTGTTACAATCACCCTGTTTATAACAGTCCTCCTGTTACAATCACCCTGTTTATAACAGTCAGCCTGTTACAATCACCCTGTTTATAACAGGCCTCCTATTACAATCACCCTGTTTATAACAGTCAGCCTGTTACAATCACCCGTTTTATAAGAGTCAGCCTGTTTATAACAATCACCCTGTTTATAACAGTCCTCCTGTTACAATCACCCTGTTTATAACAGTCCTCCTGTTACAATCACCCTGTCTATAACAGTCAGCCTGTTACAATCACCCTGTTTATAACAGTCAGCCTGTTACAATCACCCTGTTTATAACAGTCCTCCTGTTACAACACCCTGTTTATAACAGTCAGCCTGTTACAATCCCCCTGTTTATAACAGTCCTCCTGTTACAATCACCCTGTTTATAACAGTCAGCCTGTTACAATCACCCTTTTTTATAACAGTCAGCCTGTTACAATCACCCTGTTTATAACAGTCAGCCTGTTACACACACCCTGTTTATAACAGTCAGCCTGTTACAATCACCCTGTTTATAACAGTCCTCCTGTTACAATCACCCTGTTTATAACAGTCAGCCTGTTATAATCACCCTGTTTATAACAGTCCTCCTGTTACAATCACCCTGTTTATAACAGTCCGCCTGTTACAATCACCCTGTTTATAACAGTCAGCATGTTACAATCACCCTGTTTATAACAGTCCTCCTGTTACAATCACCCTGTTTATAACAGTCAGCCTGTAACAATCTCCCTGTTTATAACAGTCCTCCTTTTACAATCACCCTGTTTATAACAGTCAGCCTGTTACAATCACCCTTTTTATAACAGTCAGCCTGTTACAATCACCCTGTTTATAACAGTCAGCCTGTTACAATCACACTTTTTATAACAGTCAGCCTGTTTATAACAAACACCCTGTTTATAACAGTCCTCCTGTTACAATCACCCTTTTTATAACAGTCAGCCTGTTTATAACAATCACCCTGTTTATAACAGTCCTCCTGTTACCATCACCCTGTTTATAACAGTCAGCCTGTTACATCACCCTGTTTATAACAGTCAGCCTGTTACAATCACCCTGTTTATAACAGTCAGCCTGTTACAATCACCCTGTTTATAACAGTCCTCCTGTTACAACACCCTGTTTATAACAGTCAGTCTGTTACAATCACCCTGTTTATAACAGTCCTCCTGTTACAATCACCCTGTTTATAACAGTCCTCCTGTTACAATCACCCTGTTTATAACAGTCAGCCTGTTACAATCACCCTGTTTATAACAGTCAGCCTGTTACAATCACCCTGTTTATAACAGTCAGCCTGTTACAATCACCCTGTTTATAACAGTCAGCCTGTTACCATCACCCTGTTTATAACAGTCAGCCTGTTACAATCACCCTGTTTATAACAGTCAGCCTGTTACAATCACCCTGTTTATAACAGTCCTCCTGTTACAACACCCTGTTTATAACAGTCAGTCTGTTACAATCACCCTGTTTATAACAGTCCTCCTGTTACAATCACCCTGTTTATAACAGTCCTCCTGTTACAATCACCCTGTTTATAACAGTCAGCCTGTTACAATCACCCTGTTTATAACAGTCAGCCTGTTACAATCACCCTGTTTATAACAGTCAGCCTGTGGAGGCAGGTAGCTTAGTGGGTAAGAGCGTTGTGCCAGTAACCGAAAGGTCGCTGGTTCTAATCCCCGAGCCCACTAGGTGAAAAATCTGTCGATGTGCCCTTGAGCAAGGCACTTAACCCTAATTGCTCCTGTAAGTCGCTCTGGATAAGAGCGTCTGCTAAATGACCAATTATTTATTTATTATTATTTACAATCACCCTGTTTATAACAGTCAGCCTGTTAGAATCACCCTGTTTATAACAGTCAGCCTGTTACAATCACCCTGTTTATAACAGTCCTCCTGTTACAATCACCCTGTTTATAACAGTCCTCCTGTTACAATCACCCTGTTTATAACAGTCAGCCTGTTACAATCACCCTGTTTATAACAGTCCTCCTGTTACAATCACCATGTTTATAACAGTCAGCCTGTTACAATCACCCTGTTTATAACAGTCCTCCTGTTACAATCACCCTGTTTATACCAGTCTTCTCTCTCTCCTCTCTCCCTCTCAGGTCAAGTCCTCAGGGCAGGATGTGTTCAATCAGGTGTCTGAGCTCCTTGGAATAAAAGAGCTGCACTTCTTCGGCCTTACAGTGGTGAAGGGTAAATTCTACTGTCTACCCAGGCCAAAACCAGCCCTAACCCAGGACCCATATTCATAAAGTGTCTCATAGTAGGAGTGATGATCTGAGATCAGTTTAGCATTATAGATCTTAGTAAGTTAGGTTACATAGACAGGGGGGGACCTGATCCTAGATCAGCACTCCTACTCCGAGAAGCTTTATGAATGTGGACCCAGGCCTCTGAGACCTACCCTAACCCACCCCTTACCTTGCCAACCCTCCCACACATCCACCCCAGAGTCTGAATGTGGACCCAGGCCTCTGAGACCTACCCTAACCCACCCCTTACCTTGCCAACCCTCCCACACATCCACCCCAGAGTATTTGAACCTGAAATAAATGTTTCTAGCGCGTTAGATAACAAACATTCAGAGGATCACAATGTATTCTGATTACACAGTTACAGTAGGCTTCAACGAGCTGATGTCATGCTCACTGTATTCCTAATGCAGTATGTACACACACACACATACTGTATCACACACACACACACACACACACACTACACTATAGCAGACACACACACTACACAGTCACAATCACCCCAGTCACAATCACCCCAGTAACAATCACCCCAGTAACAAACACCCCAGTCCTCGAGGTCCTTCTACTAGGATTCTGTTTACATAATAGAACTGAACTGGGTTAGTTGCCAAAAACGGGGTAACGGCACAATACAATCAGAAGGGAAGGTTTTTAGTTGTGTGTTTCTGCATTACTGAGACTGAGGTGTCTAATCTTCTGGAACCTTTGGACAAACTCAATTCAAATGTTTTGTCAGTCTCTTTCTCACTCTCCTTCCTGTTCTCTCTCTTTCTCTCTTGGTTCTGCCATGTTGAAATGCCTTGGTAATCTTGTGTGGCTCACCTCTTGAACAAGAGCTCTTTTGTTTTTGTGTGAGTGCCTGCGGCCGTGTGTAGTGTGTGGGGGCCAGCCACCTCTCTGGTCTGGGTCTGCCCACGATTCCAACAATATTAACTTCATTAAGCCAGGAATGTGCCCCTGCATTCCACCTCTTCACTGGAGGGAGGGAGGGATCCATGTAGGGATGGAGAGAGGGAGGGAGGTAAAGGGAGGATAAGAGCGGTTGAAGAAGAAGAGGTAGGGGGGAGGAGAGGTGACAAGCTTAGGGAGTCTCGTTAAAACAAAACGAGTGAAAGGGAGGAGGAGAGAAGAGGTGAAAGAAACTGAGTCAGAGAATGAGAAAGGGATTTTAATGAAAAGAGAGATGGATGGAGGAGTGTGTTGTGAGTGAGTCATGTGGCCTGCCTGGTGAATGTGGTGTGGTCAGAAAGGGATGAGCCCGAATAAAATACTTATCGTAGAAAAAATAAAGGGATTATGGATGAGGTGAAGAAAGAAGTGAATAAGATGGATGCAGTGGAACATGTTAGGTTGGAGCAGGGGTGTACCAGAGACAGGATGTTACAAACCCCAGTGGAACATGTTAGGTTGGAGCAGGGGTGTACCAGAGACAGGATGTTACAAACCCCAGTGGAACATGTTAGGTTGGAGCAGGGGCGTACCAGAGACAGGACGTTACAAACCCCAGTGGAACATGTTAGGTTGGAGCAGGGGCGTACCAGAGACAGGACGTTACAAACCCCAGTGGAACATGTTAGGTTGGAGCAGGGGCGTACCAGAGACAGGATGTTACAAACCCCAGTGGAACATGTTAGGTTGGAGCAGGGGCGTACCAGAGACAGGACGTTACAAACCCCAGTGGAACATGTTAGGTTGGAGCAGGGGCGTACCAGAGACAGGACGTTACAAACCCCAGTGGAACATGTTAGGTTGGAGCAGGGGTGTACCAGAGACAGGACATTACAAACCCCAGTGGAACATGTTAGGTTGGAGCAGGGGTGTACCAGAGACAGGACATTACAAACCCCAGTGGAACATGTTAGGTTGGAGCAGGGGCGTACCAGAGACAGGACGTTACAAACCCCAGTGGAACATGTTAGGTTGGAGCAGGGGCGTACCAGAGACAGGACGTTACAAACCCCAGTGGAACATGTTAGGTTGGAGCAGGGGTGTACCAGAGACAGGATGTTACAAACCCCAGTGGAACATGTTAGGTTGGAGCAGGGGTGTACCAGAGACAGGACGTTACAAACCCCAGTGGAACATGTTAGGTTGGAGCAGGGGAGTACCAGAGACAGGACATTACAAACCCCAGTGGAACATGTTAGGTTGGAGCAGGGGTGTACCAGAGACAGGATGTTACAAACCCCAGTGGAACATGTTAGGTTGGAGCAGGGGCGTACCAGAGACAGGACGTTACAAACCCCAGTGGAACATGTTAGGTTGGAGCAGGGGCGTACCAGAGACAGGATGTTACAAACCCCAGTGGAACATGTTAGGTTGGAGCAGGGGCGTACCAGAGACATGATGTTACAAACCCCAGTGGAACATGTTAGGTTGGAGCAGGGGCGTACCAGAGACAGGACGTTACAAACCCCAGTGGAACATGTTAGGTTGGAGCAGGGGCGTACCAGAGACAGGACGTTACAAACCCCAGTGGAACATGTTAGGTTGGAGCAGGGGCGTACCAGAGACAGGACGTTACAAACCCCAGTGGAACATGTTAGGTTGGAGCAGGGGCGTACCAGAGACAGGACGTTACAAACCCCAGTGGAACATGTTAGGTTGGAGCAGGGGCGTACCAGAGACAGGACGTTACAAACCCCAGTGGAACATGTTAGGTTGGAGCAGGGGCGTACCAGAGACAGGACGTTACAAACCCCAGTGGAACATGTTAGGTTGGAGCAGGGGTGTACCAGAGACAGGATGTTACAAACCCCAGTGGAACATGTTAGGTTGGAGCAGGGGTGTACCAGAGACAGGACGTTACAAACCCCAGTGGAACATGTTAGGTTGGAGCAGGGGCGTACCAGAGACAGGACGTTACAACCCCCAGTGGAACATGTTAGGTTGGAGCAGGGGTGTACCAGAGACAGGACGTTACAAACCCCAGTGGAACATGTTAGGTTGGAGCAGGGGCGTACCAGAGACAGGACGTTACAAACCCCAGTGGAACATGTTAGGTTGGAGCAGGGGTGTACCAGAGACAGGATGTTACAAACCCCAGTGGAACATGTTAGGTTGGAGCAGGGGTGTACCAGAGACAGGACGTTACAAACCCCAGTGGAACATGTTAGGTTGGAGCAGGGGCGTACCAGAGACAGGATGTTACAAACCCCAGTGGAACATGTTAGGTTGGAGCAGGGGCGTACCAGAGACAGGACGTTACAAACCCCAGTGGAACATGCTAGGTTGGAGCAGGGGCGTACCAGAGACAGGATGTTACAAACCCCAGTGGAACATGTTAGGTTGGAGCAGGGGCGTACCAGAGACAGGATGTTACAAACCCCAGTGGAACATGTTCAGTTGGAGCAGGGGCGTACCAGAGACAGGATGTTACAAACCCCAGTGGAACATGTTAGGTTGGAGCAGGGGCGTACCAGAGACAGGATGTTACAAACCCCAGTGGAACATGTTAGGTTGGAGCAGGGGCGTACCAGAGACAGGATGTTACAAACCCCAGTGGAACATGTTCAGTTGGAGCAGGGGCGTACCAGAGACAGGATGTTACAAACCCCAGTGGAACATGTTAGGTTGGAGCAGGGGCGTACCAGAGACAGGATGTTACAAACCCCAGTGGATATTTGACTGGTAATTTGTATCTAACACATTGATACAGCACCCCTTATCACTTTCCTCACAGCTGCAACCATCTTATCAGCCCCACTGTTGAAAGAAAACACATTGAGATGATTTGTGATGATAGAAGATTAACTTCATTTAGTTATATTTTGTTTTCCTTGAGAACAAAGACCTATTAGAATGAGGATTAAACACACACAATGATTCGTTATTAACACTTCATTTGAAGGGTACGTAAATAAGCACTTCATAACACATTCGTAAAGCATACATAACACATTCATAAGAAGTACATAAGCGTTTCATAAATGTACTTGGTTTTTGTAGTCTGGTTTACTCTGCAGGCCTAGCCAGCCAACAGTCAATACTGTTACTTTCTTCCTGAGCTGGTATGCTATGCTAGCAGAGCCTATAAGCAAACAGGCGTATTAGCATTAGCATAGCTGTCAACACAACAGTTGTGCTGTTTGCCTGCTGGTTGCTTTGACCACACCAATGGAAGAACAAGTGTTTTTGTCTTTCAGTCTTTTCTCTAATTAATGTCATTGTTAGGTAGATTTTACGCATTCATTCATTATTCTTTTGTTTGGTGACTGAGGGTGTCATGTTTCCTGTTTTACCTCAGACAATGAGCACATCTTTCTGGACATGGAAGATAAGCTGACCAAGTATTTCCCTAAGGAATGGAAGCAAGATTCAGGGAAGGTAAGAGTGCTACAATAATCTACTTATTGATGTATTATAGCATGGCATGAATCAGAACACACACTCCTCCCACTCCTTTCACTATGGTTGTGTTGTGTTTCACGATGGTTGTGTTTCACTATGGTTGTGTTGTGTTTCATCATGGTTGTGTTTCACCATGGTTTTGTTGTGTTTCACGATGGTTGTGTTGTGTTTCACTATGGTTGTGTTTCACTATGGTTGTGTTGTGTTTCACTATGGTTGTGTTTCACTATGGTTGTGTTGTGTTTCACTATGGTTGTGTTTCACTATGGTTGTGTTGTGTTTCATCATGGTTGTGTTGTGTTTCACGATGGTTGTGTTGTGTTTCACTATGGTTGTGTTGTGTTTCACGATGGTTGTGTTGTGTTTCACGATGGTTGTGTTGTGATATTTCCTCAGGGGTTACAGAAGAGATCCCTCCCCCTGGTGCTCTGCCTCAAGGTGCAGTACTATGTGGAGAATGGC
>NW_028165062.1:0-30000 GCF_964263955.1 Coregonus lavaretus
GAGGAGGAGAGAGGAGGAGGGGAGGTTCAGAGAGCTACGACAGAAGAGCACCCGTCCGTATCAGAGGAGGCATCAGACTCGTGTCGTACTGACTCTCGTTTCATGACCAGCATCTCCAGTGACTCCCTGGATGCTCTGGAGGAGGATGACCTGATCGCCTGCTCCTCCTCCCTCCCTCACCCTCCCTTCCGCCTCACAGTGGAGCCCCCCCACCCCCAGCCTCACCCACGAGGGGGTGCATCCTCACCCCGAGGAGGGGCAGGAGAGTGGAGAGGAGGAGGAGGGAGGAGAGGAGGGGGAGGAGGGAGGAGATCGGGCAATGGAGCCGGGGTCGACCCCCACTATTCTCCAATGACCCCTGACCCCGTGAACTCTGAACGTGTGACCCCCGTGGTTGACCCCTCTGAGAACCTGAACTATGCTGAGCTCTCTCTCATGCTGGAGTACCTCCCCAGTCCTCCGGAGGCCAGCGACGATGAGGAGGAGGAGCAGAAGAGGGAAGAGAGGAGGAGGACGAGTGATGAAGGAGGTGGACAGGAGTTATTTTCCGTATCCGGACGTCCCCGTTCCTCCTCCTCCTCCTCACGTATGGACTGTGTGTTTACCTTCGAGCAGAGCGATGCAAGGTGTTACTACAATATCTGCCCTAACGTTACCCCCGACAGCGCATGCAGCCTCACCCACCCTCACCCTAAGGCTGAGGAAGAGGAGGGTGGTGGTGGTGAGGAAGAGCAGGGGGCGGTCCTGACCCTGGAGCCCGTGCCCATCCTCCAGCCGCCGCCAGGGTTCGGAGACAGCAGTTCTGACGAGGAGTTCTTTGATGCGAGGGATCGGTTCGCCTCGCCTGAAGACCCAACATCAGGGACTGTGTCCAGAGGTGTGTCAGGGTTATTACTGTACTGTAATGTATAATAGTTAGTTCCCTCTTAGATGCCTAGAGGTTGGTAGTGTTATGAACTTTATTGCACTAGGTTCGATATTGTGTTAACAACTTAACAGCTTTAGTTTTTTAAGTGTTAACTTGAAGAACTGAAACTTGTCATATTAGATCAAACTGTGAGAAGCATAGTGCATATTCTCCAGTTAATTAGTGATATATAAAGAGAGATTAATGAGATTAAATGGATGAAAGGTTTTAATTCCTGATGACCTGAGGTCAATACATAGCTGGGAAGCATTTAAATATGTTAGGTTTGTTCAGATTTCTTTAGTCACATAAAGTTGTCATTTGTTTTCAGATTTTTCAGCCGAGATGGCAAGCGGAATGGCACAGCAAACTGTGAGCCTGAGTGACATCAGAATCAACCTGACGGAAGGAGGGAGTGATGAACGAGAGGAGGGTAGAGAGGGAGAGACTACCGGAGGAGGAGAAGGAGGACGAGGCAGAGAGATGTTCTCCAGGCTCTCTAGGAAAAGATCGAAGAAACGGCGTTCCTTCATGCAGACTGACTTCACCTCCACAGTCTCCTACCCTGGACCGGACCAAAACCAGGAGCGGAACTGGGACTGGAACCCAGATCACGTTCCTGATCAGTATCCGGACCGGGTACAGAACCGGACAGAGAGCTCAGACGAAAGCCAGCTGCTGAGTTTGGACCCAGAACCCTCTGAGCAGAGCCAGAACCCATGTCCTACTGTCTCCTCTCTGAGCCACACTGAGGGGGAGGCATTCCAGCTCGAGTCCAAGCCTATCCTCACCAAGCCCACCCGAGAGGGGTCCCACCAGGGACCTGGAGATCCACGGGCGCCTGATAACCCGAAGGCTGAACTCCATAGGAGCTCCAGGAGCAGGCGGAAGTCCATGGAGACAGAGCCCGACGTGATGGAGTCCAAATCGGTCACGGCCCTGGTGACGGCAGCCTCCTCCTCCATCACGGCTGTACGCTGTAGAGTAGAACCAGATGGCAAGGAGAGCACTGATCGGAGAGGAGACGGGGAGGAGGGTGAGATGGAGGAAGAGGAAGGGGGTGGAGAAGCAGGGGCAGGACCGTTCACATGTCACATGTTTCTGACTGAGATTAAGGAAGAGGAGGGGGAGAGGGGGGAGGAACTGGGGGAGGAGGGGGAGAGAGACAGAGAGAGGAGACAGCCCTCACTCATTTCTGAAGGTCCACCCTCCGTTAGGGGGTCCCAATTTAGTAGACGACCTCTGTGTCTAACGAAAGACGAGGGTCAGGAAGCTTATTTCATACCCCAAATAAGTATCTCCCATCCAGGTGTGTATGGGAGGGACACAGGGGGTGAACAGGACGTGGCTGGTGGTGAGGAGCGCGTGACTCCCCTTCCGGCTCCTCCTCCCCCCACCTCTCCACTACCACCTCTCCCAGCCCCCTCCATCCCCCACACGGAGAGGGGAGAGAGGGATAGCAAGGATGTGGATGTGGGGTCCCAACCCAAACCCTTCACACTCTCAGACAGAGAGAAGGACAATAGCTGCTTGACTCAAGTCCATAGAAAACTCACTATCAGTCACCAGGACCTGACAAGCATAGTGAAAGCAGAAACTGACAAAGCTGAAGCTATAGTTAGCACTAACTCTGTTACTGATAACACTGATGTTGCTACGGCTAACATTGTAGCTACAGCCAGCATTCATTCTGTCATGGCTAACACTGAGGCTACAGCTAGCATTCATTCTGTCATGGCTAACACTGAGGCTACAGCTAGCTCTGACTCTGATTTAGCCACTGCTAATCACAAAGATTCAAATAGCATCAAATCTGTTATGGCTAACACTATAGCTAACACTAACATTGATTTAGCTACTGCTAACTCTGATTTTGCTATGGCTAACGATGAAGCTAATGCTATAATGAATTCCCCTACACCTAGCACTGATTCTACAGGTAATGCTAACTTAGCTATGACTAATGCTAATTCAGCTAATGCTAACTCAGCTATGGCTAACATTCCCAAAGAGTCTCCCATATCACCTACAACAGGATTCCTCCTCCGGCCTTGCTCACCGGGCATTATCGGCCAAAGCCTCTCGGCCTCCACATTACGGGGGAAGATCCAGAGCCTGCCCCTCTATTTATCTCGCTCCCAGGAAACCCTCACCCTCTCTGGGGTGGGCAGCACCACCAGGAGCCCCTCTCAGGAGCCCACCAGCGACAAGACTGAGGTAACGGTCACAACCGAAACCGCCAAGGACGACGATGTCACAGCGGTGGTGACAGTGGAGGATTCGAAAGATTCCGGGGTGGCGTTGGCGGAGTCGGATGATTCCGAGGTCACGCTGACGGAATCGGAGGTTGGCGAGGTTGTCGTGGAGACGGCCGGGGCGGAAATCACGAGGTTGACGGTGTCGGAGGTCAAGGAGGTGGTCGAGAAGGTTGTGATGGTCTACGGATCCTCCCCTCCTCCTCCTTTAGCATCCATCTCTGTAGAGCCCAAACCAGAACCCAAAATGGTTGCCAAGTTGCCTACCTGTCCCATTGCTACAGTGGAAACCACCCCTCCTATGGCTACAGCACCTATCTGTCTGGAGCCCATACCAGTCTCTGAACTACTCTCCCCAAGCCCCACTATCCACAAAATGGCCGCCCCATTACCTTCCTGTCCTTCCTCTCCTGTGCCCATACGCGTAGAGCCCAAACCAGAACATGAATCACTATCCATACGCTCCAAAATGGCCACCTTATCGTCCTCTTGTCCCCCTGCTTTAGTGGTAACCACACAGAGTCTGAATTCCCCTTCTTCTAATCCTCCCCCAATCAGAGTAGAACCCAAGACAGACCCTTGCCCTGAACCACTATCCCTAGACCCCAAAATGTCCTCTCCGTTGTCTTCCTGCCCCTCTGCTATAGTGGTGACCACACAGAGTCTGAATGGACCGGGGCTCAGCTTCCCTGGTTATAACATGAGAGGACGGCCATTCGGGGGAAACAGCTTCTGTAAACCCCCAGGGGAGGAGGCAGGCCTGCTGAACTCCCTGACTACAGGCTGTGGGGTCTTCACCTCCACCTGTGAGACCCAGCCCAACCAGGCCCACATGGAATCCTACCCGCTGGAGAAGCCTGATTTAGGGTGTAGTTCGGTGCTGGTGTCGGGGTGCGAGGCGGTCCTGGAGGGGGTGCAGACGCCCCTGGAGGCATGCAGGTGTCCGCCACCGCTAGTTTATAACAACTGTTTCAGTGGGGGTGACAGCTTCGACGATGAGTTGACAGTTTACGAGTTCTCCTGCCGGACAAGTTCTCCTCCCGCCTCCCAACCCTCTTCCTCTGCGCTGGCCCTCCCTCTCTCTCCTCTCTCCTCCTTCCTCTCCTCCTCCCCTCCCTCCTCTCTCCTCTCTCCCTCCTTCCCTCGCTCTGTCATGCCCCCATCCTCCTCCATGGAGCTCTCCCCTATTCTCTCCCCGCTCCTCTCCCCATCCAACTGCTTCTTGTCCCAGTCCAGTCTCCAGGACGATATCGGCCGACTACGCCACCGCCGCTTCCCACCGCCCCCAGCAGGGTTCCAGACTATCCGGAGCGACGTGGACGAGCTTATCACCCTCCTGCAGGGAGGGAGGATGGGGGGGAGAGGGGGGAGGCACCCAAGGGAGACCTGCGCCACCCACTTCTCAGAGAACAAGCGTCTTCTCCACGGGGAGGCCCGGAGGCTGATGGCCGGCTGTCAGAAGGTGGTCCGGGTGGGGCAGACCCCGGACGAGATGCTCTTGTCCCTGTCCGACAGCTTCAAGACCCTGGTGGGCATGGCCGGCATGTGCCTGTGGTTCTCCGGGTGCGACCGGTGCGACCGGAGGAACGCTGAGGCGCTGGCTGGGCTGGCGGACGTGGCCAGGACGTACCGGGAGTTTGTGCTGGCAGCGGAGAGGGCGAGCGGGAGGCGGAGCTGTCATGACCTCAGCACCAAGCTCCTTGCCAAGCAGTGTACTGCCCTCACTGCTTCCGTCTTCTGCCTCACACAGCTGTTCCGCACACTCACCGCCCTCTGAACTGAACCAATGATCTCTGACCCCTATAACAACCTATCGGTTGACCTTTCAACTCTGACCTCTAGACCCACTACACAGGGTCGCCAGACAATCAGTCAGTCATCCGGCTGAGTGGGGAACAAATGTCTGAACTGGAACAAGTCCACGTAGAGAAGAAGAAGAAAAAGAAGAAGCACAATTGAAAGGAGAGAGAGATGAGACTGATGAAACAAGACGGGATGAAACAAGACGGTTCTAATGATCTCCTGTGACATCATAGAGAGCCACTGTGACATCATAAATAAGGAACCTCTGTGACATCACAAAGTGCCTGTGTGACATCACAGGGAACATGTGACACACTGGAAGACATAAGAGTTATGTCATAACAGTATGTAACTCCATTTGGGTCTTTGCTTGTCAAAAAATATACACATAAAATAAGACTATTTGACACGTTAAATAAGATTTTAATTTGACACGTCAAATAACACAATTATATTATGAATGTTGTGTGTGTTGAATTTGCACATGCAAGACAAGCTCCACCACTGCTATCAGTAGCACTGTATAAACGGTACAAAAAAAAGTCTGCAAACAAGCACACACGGGCCATAAACGATGTGTTTACAATACCGCGTTGGTAATAAGGCATTATTTGTTTGACGGCAACTTCTGGGGTAGCTAGCTAGCTTTAGCTTGGTACCTAGCTAGCACCAAGGGTTCTTATAAATTAGGGTTCTTTTAGATGATGACACCTAGCTAGGTAGTTAGCTAGCTAACTATAGCTACTGAAACAGATTATGTCATTTTGCTATGTTTTTTGGGAAGAACATTGTTTGCATCCATCAGCTAGCTCGCTTTTGTAATAACAAAACTTTACCAGCATCATAGCATACATATCGATGAATCGTTGTGACATGAAATACGAGTGATAGTGTAATCAATGTGTAATAGATACGTAAAAAATATGTGACGTGCAGTCATATTCAGGTCCTGATTGTTCAACAAGCTTATTTGACACGTCAAATAGTGTTATTTGACGTGTATCTTTTTTTTGACACGCAAAGACCCAAACGGCGTTCCATATAACAGGTCCCAAATGACTGTTAAGCATTTTTGAACAGTAACCTACAGTATGCTGTGCAAGTGCTGTAACCCACGGCAACTACACAAGGAGGGATAAACTGGACATATGTAGCATCATCACCAAACTGCAAGAAGCCTCACGCAATGACAATCTCTGGACTCAAAGCCAACCTGCTTGCGTTAATGTAGTATTTAACTAATTTATTATATTTGAATGTCCATTATTTATTTGTTTTAATTTATTATGTATTTGTGATGTTATCCCTGTGATTATTGATTCTGTATGGTAGTGGTGTGAGGTGTGAAAAATAGGAATGTAGAGGGAATGGGTGTGTTTACAGAAAAGAGGATCCAGGTTGGTACACACACTCCATCAGAGTTGGCTGAAAGGTACAGTCATGTTGATTGTGTTATTATTTGGCTGGCTGATCAGTCAGTGGAAGGTTTTATTTGATACTCTCTCTCTCTCTCTCTCTCTCTCTCTCTCTCTCTCTCTCTCTCTCTCTCTCTCTCTCTCTCTCTCTCTCTCTCTCTCTCTCTCTCTCTCTCTGAATAAATGACAGGCGGTCCGGTCACATGACCAACCCTCAGTCGAGGGGGCGGGGCTCTGAATGTCGACCGTTTACAAAACCAAAAAAAGGAGGGAAGCGCTGTCCCAAATGGCACCCTTTTCTCTACATGGTGTACTACTTTTAACCAGGGCTTATAGGGCTCGGGTCAAAAGTAGTGCACTACGTAGGGAATAACAGTGTGCCATTTGGGATGTCCCCTTAGAGTTTTACTATCTAGACGGACCGTGTAAAGGTTCATCACTGTGTATGATATTTTATAAACCTAGTAGCTGAATGCTGATGTCTGCGTATTACTTTTTTAAATGGGGGGAGGAAGGGGACGCAGGGAGTGTACACTTTGGGGGACGTGTAGAGAATTAGCACACAAGCCTAACGTTATGTGGTTGTAAAAATGGTGGCCATTTTACATTTACAGGATGTGTCCCAAATGGAATCCTATTCCCAGTATAGTGCCCTATGGGCCCTGGTCTAAAGTAGTGCACTGCATAGGGAATAGGGTGCCATTCGGGCCGCTAACACAGTAAGCTTACTAGTTGGTAGGCTGTTGCATTTTTCTATCCACACTTTGAACGTTTCTGGAAAGAGATGTCAAACTCATTCAACCTGCATGTTCACTGTTCAGAAATTAGGATTGTTTCCGACTTGTACACTACATTTCATGTGTTACCTGATTTCATTGCAATACATAGCACATTTCTACATGTTCAATGTTTAGGTAAAGGTGATGGAAAATAGCCCTTCTCCCCTTTGCTGCTGTTTAACATGGGGAGAAAAAAATATTATTTTACATATTCATATTTCTTGTTGGGGAACAAGTTTGACGAACAAACGCTGATCTAGACAAAAGAGTTTCACAACTACTGTGTGCCCAGCAGGGTTGGGCTCAATTCCATTTCAGTTCCAGTCAATTCAGAAAGTAAACCATATTCCAATTCCAAATTGTCCTCATTGAAAAGCATTGACGAGAATTGGAATTACAATTGGAATTTCAGTGTACTATCTGAATTGACTGGAATTGAAATGGAATGGAGCCCAACCCTGATGTTCACACTTCTAGTTCTTCTATTATATTTTAAATGAAGGCTGCAATGTGTTTTAACCTCCTCTCTGCTAGGGATTAAATATTCCGGTAGGTTTTCTAGAAATCCCGGTTGGAGGATTCCAGATTCCCTGCTTAATACATTCAGATTCTGGGAATCTTTCAACCGGGATTTTTGGAAAAGCCTGGGAATTTTGGGGAAATAAAGTTCCTGGTATTTTATAAACCTACTCTCTGCTCACTAAGCATGCCCTGCTAAACCATAACCGCATCTTTGTAAAATCAGGGAAATAACTAAGTAACTGCTGTATGTGAATGACTGAATGAGTGATACTGCTGTCTGCTCTATGCTTTTGTCATGCTCTACTCCCACCATTAAACATACTGAACTATGTTAAGACTCTTTCCTCTCTTCTTCTTCTCTGACCTTTACTGGTTAGTTAGTTTCTCCTTCTTCATGGCTTAGTTAGACAGTAGAAGGTGATGAAGAGGTTTAGTTAGACAGTACAGGGTGATGAAGAGCGGAGACACAGGAGGAAAGATGGGCACTGGGTTTGAACCCCGGTCTCTGGTGGGGAGGTGCTAATCTTTCTATAAAATAACAGACAGACTGACAAGACAGAGACGGAGAGCAAAGTCAACAGATTAATACAAACTTTTTTTTCCAACATCTCTGCTATGATGCCACCTATAAAAATAGTTTTACAGCATAAACATAGGAGCAGTGTTTTCAGAAACCATTTAGAACCCCCATACTGACTCCTCCTCTTTATGGCTCAATCTAGGGAAACCGTTTAGCACCCCTATACTGACTCCTCCTCTTTATGGCTTAATCTAGGGAAACCGTTTAGCACCCCTATACTGACTCCTCCTCTTTATGGCTTAATCTAGGGAAACCGTTTAGCACCCCTATACTGACTCCTCCTCTTTATGGCTTAATCTAGGGAAACCGTTTAGCACCCCCAAACTGACTCCTCCTCTGTGATGCCCTATTGTAGTGGGGTTGATGGGTTGATGGGTTAATGTGATGTCCTATTGTAGTGGGGTTGATAGGTAAATGTGATGTCCTATTGTAGTGGGGTTGATGGGTTGATGGGTTAATGTGATGTCCTATTGTAGTGGTGTTGATAGGTAAATGTGATGTCCTATTGTAGTGGGGTTGAGGGTTGATGGGTTAATGTGATGTCCTATTGTAGTGGGGTTGATGGGTTGGTGTGATGGCCTATTGTAGTGGGGTTGAGGGTTGATGGGTTAATGTGATGGCCTATTGTAGTGGGGTTGAGGGTTGATGGGTTAATGTGATGTCCTATTGTAGTGGGGTTGAGGGTTGATGGGTTAATGTGATGGCCTATTGTATTGGGGTTGATGGGTTGGTGTGATGTCCTATTGTAGTGGGGTTGAGGGTTGATGGGTTAATGTGATGTCCTATTGTAGTGGGGTTGATGGGTTGGTGTGATGGCCTATTGTAGTGGGGTTGAGGGTTGATGGGTTAATGTGATGGCCTATTGTAGTGGGGTTGAGGGTTGATGGGTTAATGTGATGTCCTATTGTAGTGGGGTTGAGGGTTGATGGGTTAATGTGATGGCCTATTGTATTGGGGTTGATGGTTGATGGGTTAATGTGATGTCCTATTGAAGTGGGGTTGATTGGTTGGTGTGATGGCCTATTGTAGTGGGGTTGAGGGTTGATGGGTTAATGTGATGGCCTATTGTAGTGGGGTTGAGGGTTGATGGGTTAATGTGATGGCCTATTGTAGTGGGGTTGATGGTTGATGGGTTAATGTGATGTCCTATTGTAGTGGGGTTGAGGGTTGATGGGTTGATGTGATGCCCTATTGTAGTGGGTTGATGGGTTAATGTGATGGCATATTGTAGTGGGGTTGATGGTTGATGGGTTAATGTGATGTCCTATTGTAGTGGGGTTGAGGGTTGATGGGTTGATATGATGTCCTATTGTAGTGGGTTGATGGGTTAATGTGATGGCCTATTGTAGTGGGGTTGATGGTTGATGGGTTAATGTGATGTCCTATTGTAGTGGGGTTGATAGTTGATGGGTTAATGTGATGTCCTATTGTAGTGGGTTGATGGGTTAATGTGATGTCCTATTGTAGTGGGGTTGATAGTTGATGGGTTAATGTGATGTCCTATTGTAGTGGGTTGATGGGTTAATGTGATGGCCTATTGTAGTGGGGTTGATGGTTGATGGGTTAATGTGATGTCCTATTGTAGTGGGGTTGATAGTTGATGGGTTAATGTGATGTCCTATTGTAGTGGGGTTGATGGGTTAATGTGATGGCCTATTGTAGTGGGGTTGATGGTTGATGGGTTAATGTGATGTCCTATTGTAGTGGGGTTGATGGGTTGATGTGATGTCCTATTGTAGTGGGGTTGAGGGTTGATGGGTTAATGTGATGTCCTATTGTAGTGGGGTTGATGGGTTAATGTGATGTCCTATTGAAGTGGGGTTGATTGGTTGGTGTGATGGCCTATTGTAGTGGGGTTGAGGGTTGATGGGTTAATGTGATGGCCTATTGTAGTGGGGTTGAGGGTTGATGGGTTAATGTGATGGCCTATTGTAGTGGGGTTGATGGTTGATGGGTTAATGTGATGTCCTATTGTAGTGGGGTTGAGGGTTGATGGGTTGATGTGATGCCCTATTGTAGTGGGTTGATGGGTTAATGTGATGGCATATTGTAGTGGGGTTGATGGTTGATGGGTTAATGTGATGTCCTATTGTAGTGGGGTTGAGGGTTGATGGGTTGATATGATGTCCTATTGTAGTGGGTTGATGGGTTAATGTGATGGCCTATTGTAGTGGGGTTGATGGTTGATGGGTTAATGTGATGTCCTATTGTAGTGGGGTTGATAGTTGATGGGTTAATGTGATGTCCTATTGTAGTGGGTTGATGGGTTAATGTGATGTCCTATTGTAGTGGGGTTGATAGTTGATGGGTTAATGTGATGTCCTATTGTAGTGGGTTGATGGGTTAATGTGATGGCCTATTGTAGTGGGGTTGATGGTTGATGGGTTAATGTGATGTCCTATTGTAGTGGGGTTGATAGTTGATGGGTTAATGTGATGTCCTATTGTAGTGGGGTTGATGGGTTAATGTGATGGCCTGTAGTGGGGTTGATGGGTTAATGTGATGGCCTATTGTAGTGGGGTTGATGGTTGATGGGTTAATGTGATGTCCTATTGTAGTGGGGTTGATGGGTTGATGTGATGTCCTATTGTAGTGGGGTTGAGGGTTGATGGGTTAATGTGATGTCCTATTGTAGTGGGGTTGATGGGTTAATGTGATGTCCTATTGTAGTGGGGTTGAGGGTTGATGGGTTAATGTGATGTCCTATTGTAGTGGGTTGATGGGTTAATGTGATGGCCTATTGTAGTGGGGTTGATGGTTGATGGGTTAATGTGATGTCCTATTGTAGTGGGGTTGATAGTTGATGGGTTAATGTGATGGCCTATTGTAGTGGGGTTGATGGGTTAATGTGATGTCCTATTGTAGTGGGGTTGATGGGTTAATGTGATGTCCTATTGTAGTGGGGTTGAGGGTTGATGGGTTAATGTGATGTCCTATTGTAGTGGGTTGATTGACATCCAATGTCCACCACAGTCGCCCCACACTCTTTCATCAGAGATTACTCTCCTTATTCTCTGTCTTCCTCCTCCTCCTCCTCCTCTTCCTCCTCCTCTTCCTCCTCCTCTTCCTCCTCCTCTTCCTCTTCCTCCTCCTCCTCCTCTTCCTCTTCCTCCTCCTCCTCCTCCTCCTCCTCTTCCTCCTCCTCCTCCTCCTCCTCTTCCTCTTCCTCTTCCTCCTCCTCCTCCTCCTCCTCCTCCTCTCCTCCTCCTCCTCCTCCTCCTCCTCCTCCTCCTCCTCCTCCTCCTCCTCCTCCTCCTCCTCCTCCTCCTCCTCTCCTCCTGTGACAGTGCTTTGAAGGAGCAGTACAAAACAGCAACAACAGACCAGTTCTATGGCTCACTGAATGAAACAAAGTTTCCAAACATTAAAAAGCACGACCAAAGGATGCTTGTTTAATTCGGGTCCACATATGTGTGTGAACAAACGTTCTCAGTCATGAATTACAACAAATCCCGTCACAGGTCAAATTTAACAATTGACCACTTGTCAGCTGTTCTGAGAATCTCTACATCAAAGATGACACCAGACGTTGATGCTCTTGCCAAGAGAGGTGACCAGACCCATTGTTCACTTTAAGACTCGAATAACCGTGACTGGGGAAGGCAAGGATTATGCTTTTTCATGGTGATGGTTATGCAGTGAGAATTATCCCGCAATGTACTTGGATACAGGTAATAACTACTCAGTCAGATTTGGGCTGAGGTGATTGGATAACTGTAAATATGGCTCACAATGGAGATTAGAATTGTTCTTTAATATGCTTTCAAAAACAGACTGTTCCAAATAAAATGGATGCTCTTACCATATGTTTCACTCAAATTTACATTTTGCATGTCTCCAGTCATATAATATATATATATATATATATATATATTTTAAAGTTTGCATATTGTGACTAAGTTTGATTGTACTTTACAAGGGTAGAGATGCAGGATCTGTGTGTGTGTGTTTGACTGTGTCTGTGATGTTATAAATTATATCAATTTTGTGAGAAATTTCTGAAAAATGTGTTCACAAAAAAAACAAGGGTAGAGATGGTACAAGGGTAGAACTGTTCTGCAAGCATATGAACACCTACAGTACACTAGTAGTGTGTCAATGTGAAAATGAATAAAGGCTTCACATGTTTTGTCACACATATAGTATGTGGCCCTTCACTTGGTTTCAAAAAGTCAATGTGGCCCTTGAGCCAAAAGGTTTGCCCACCCCTGGCATATGAGCGGATAAGAGGCAATCTGTCATTTCGATTAAGACATTAATGAGCGAGCCAGGACAGACGTAGTCAATGTTACTATTTGTTCAGCACTTTTGAAATGTACAGCAACATAATTCAGAACATGGGCCGTTCTTACAGTGTTCTCCCTGTACACCAAGTCAGAACCGTGGGATAAATAAAGGGGGCATATAATCAGACATTGAAAGCTTTTACAATATTAGATGATTACATTTCTCTAAAACAGGCTATAGGCTACATGTGCACCACCGAGTCAGAACAGTAGGTGAAATTAAGAGGTGAAAATAGACCAAATTCTTAGGGTGAGGCACATGGGCTACTAACAGCTTAATACACAACATACACTTAGTATTACTTTCTTAGCTACAGTATACATATCTCCCTGGCATATTACATCATTTATGCAGCAGCATACAATACATTTTTGGACTCACCTTGTTGTGATGTGCTCACTTGAACAGGAAGGTGGCACGACGATCCTTCGTAGGCAAATTTCGTCATCAAAGAAAGAGAAAGAGGCCGGACATACAATTCCGAGTTGGATGACCGTTCAAAACGTATTTTCCCAGTTGGAGCTCGTTTATACCCGACTTACCAGTTGCAAAGCTTGCAGTTAGCCACTGTCACCGATTCCTTCCAAACCACTCATTGTTGAATTTGCGATTTCCAACTTGTTGTGTAATGTTTATGTCCAATGGCCGATGAGCACCGATACGTTTTATCTATAATTTCTCTTCATTATTTATCTTCATATGACAAGGATTAGCCTGTAGATTGTCGACTTGATTCATGATGATGACTGCTAGCTAAGATTTTGAAAGTATGATGTTGACATGATCAGTCCAATCAAAGCTACTGTACATATAACGTGATTTGACATAATTGTATCTGTGTCCAATGACCTTGAGCCTTCTTGGAAGGGCACTTTACATTTAAGTCATTTAGCAGACGCTCTTATCCAGAGCGACTTACAGTTAGCGCATACATTTTCATACTGGCCCCCCGTGGGAAACGGTCCTCTGTAGCTCAGCTGGTAGAGCACGGCGCTTGTAATGCTAAGGTAGTGGGTTTGATTCCCGGGACCACCCATGCACAAAACCCCCCCCAAAAAAACAAACAAATGAATGCACACATGAATGTAAGTCACTTTGGATAAAAGTGTCTGCTAAATGGCTTATTATTATTATTATTATATACCAACTGAGCTACAGGGGACTTCTAATGTAACTCTATTGCAGGACCCCAAGGGCTAGAATGTTCGATGTCTACCCTTACTAAGGACTTAGACTTGGCGGTGACGTAGTGTCCTCATGAGTGACAGAACACTGAGCCAATCACGGCGAACGCTCCTATTTTCTGTTGGCTTGCCCCACCACCACAGAAACACCTGCATTTTGGAGCTGCCTTACTCAAGAAAACAAAAAAGAGACCATGTTTGTATGCGGCTTTATTAACTCAATTATATATTTTTTACATTGTTTGCAAACTGGTATGTGACACGTATTAATGCCAAAATAACAGTCAAAACAGGCAAGCCCCCCCCCCCCCCCAAAAAAAAAAAAATATTTATTTATATGCTAAAAATGTGGTGGTCAAAACAGGCTCTGCCCCACGTGCCCTGAATGACGGGTCGCCACTGATTATTTTGTGTTTATCGTTGTATACAGAGGATATTTCTGCAGAATTCTGCATGCAGAGTCTCAATTTGGTGTTTGTTCCATTTTGTGAATTTCTGGTTGGTGAGCGGACCCCAGACCTCACAACCATAAAGGGCAATGGGTTCTATAACTGATTCAAGTATTTTTTAGCCAGATCCTAATGGGGATGTCAAATTTCATGTTCCTTTTGATGGCATAGAAGGCCCTTCTTGCCTTGTCTCTCAGATCGTTCACAGCTTTGTGGAAGTTACCTGTGGCGCTGATGTTTAGGCCGAGGCATGGTTTGATTTTTGTGTGCTCTAGGGCAACGGTGTCTAGATGGAATTTGTATTTGTGGTCCTGGCAACTGGACCTTTTTGGAACACAATTATTTTTGTCTTACTGAGATTTACTGTCAGGGCCAGGGTCTGACAGAATCTGTGCAGAAGATCTAGGTGCTGCTGTAGGCCCTCCTTGTTTGGGGACAGAAGCACCAGATCATCAGCAAACAGTAGACATTTGACTTCAGATTCTAGTAGGGTGAGGCCGGGTGCTGCAGACTGTTCTCTCTGTCTGTCTCTCTCTCTCTCTCACACACACACCCAGATGAGGGGCTAATAATAAAACATGCTAATTCAAACAGCACATCTACAAACTAACAGAAAAGAGAAGACATCAATTTAGTTATTTAGCCTCCACATAGACTATGCTCTATTGTTGTACTTGTATGTGTGTGTGTATTGGGCACCTGATGGGCAGGTGTGCCGGGATCTTAAATGCATAGCCATCTACTCCATGTATGGTTAGGGTCCAGCAGTCACCCACCAACCCTGGAGAGATACAGGGTTTGCAGGATTTTGTTCCAGACCACCACAGAAACGCCTGAAGTAAAATAGGCTAATCATAAAGGATTTGATGATATATTGATTGATTGATATTTGTTGAAGTGGTACTGGGATGGGGAACAGTTTGCATACCTGGCGTGTGCCCCAATAATCACTCCTTTCTCCCAAAGTGTGCACTTGTTCACTTCCCTTCATGGACAGGATTTTACAAGTATGGAAACTCATTCTATAACCTATGCATACACCAATCCAATGCCTTTACACTTTATGGGGAATAGTGAACGAGTGCACACTTCAAGAAGCAGGAAATACTTTTGGGACGTACCCCTGGCCCAGGCCTGAGGCTCTCCAAATTGACCACTTGGCAAAGGTAGCCTATAAATTCCATGGTGCTCTATTCTGGAATATTAACTGGTGTTTGTCGCCCCCTTGTGGAAAGGACCTCTTATTGATCTCCCTCTCTCTATATATATATAGATCTGTGCAGTTTGTACCTTGCAGCACACTGTACCAATATTCAAGCGTAAACGCCTACATTACCGTTCTCCTAGCAGCAGGATAATATGCTGGCAGCACCAGAGCAGATTATTTTCTTCTAAATAAGAGTCCCCATGCAAAGACAAGCTCAACTTTAAGAATATCTATTATTTTAGCACTGTAGTGCAGTACAACTGTTTTTTTCACAGCATTGCAACCACTTTGGAAAAAATTAATTAATAATTTGATGTATTTTAATATTGTATTATTTATAACAGCATTTATTTTGAACGTTTACAAACTAAATACTGGTATGTTGAAAGCTATTGTGTAGGCAGGGATGTAGCTCAGTTGATAGAGCATGGCGTTTGCAACGCCAGGGTTGTGGGTTCGATTCCCACAGGGCGTATGAAAAAAATAATGTAAATCGCTCTGGATAAGAGCGTCTGCTAAATGACGTAAATGTAAAATGTAGGCCAGTGGTGTGGCGGTGCATGGAGAAGAGGGTATACTCTAATTTAGCAAAACATTTTCCAGATGTCCCGCCCAGCGAAGGAAAGGCACCCTGTGTGAAAAATTCTATATGAAACAGTGATATCCACTCTGAATGACCTAAAGTGATACATCCTATATTGGTGTTTCACAGTCAGGCCAACCCAAGCTGTTCAGTAGGATAATAGTAGTCTCAGTATTCACAGGAAATTAACAGGTTTCAGATTTTCACCAAAGTCACACTTTTTCAAACAGAAAAACAACACAATTGTATGTTCTACGTCCATAAAAATGATTAACCCATATCAGGAGACCACTTTTGAGGTCTGGGGAAAATCTAAGAAATGTTTATTTCTGAGAGTAGTTACCGTTTAATTCAAGTGTGCAGGCAGCTAGCACTATTGTTTGATTAGCAGTGTTTCTGTAGCACATGAGATGGAGTTTGCAAAATAAATGGCCACTGGTTTGAGGCAAATAATCATGATATCATTCCGACAGGTAGGCATAGGCTACTTTGTAGCTAGTTAACATTAAATAAGAGAAGGTTTTTGGGAAAGCCTTTCCATCTACCAGAAGACGGTTAGAACTATCATTAGCATATTTTCCCTGTTCCTTAATTGTTTGAAACCTGGACGTTTTATTTCATACTGGATTATGAGGCATGTCTTACCTTGCTTCAAAGTAGCCTATTGCCAAAATCCCACCATTTGAAACGTAGAGGTAATTATTTTTATAAAGACTTCCTCATTATGCGTTCTCCTGTTCTATTGGTTTTTCTTCAAACGTTCTTTCATTGTCTATCAGCCAAAGGCATTATCCTAAATAATCCTATTAGTAATACAGGATAGTTGTTGCATCTTTAAATCCATCCTCTTTCTAACTGATATTTCCATCTCTGTCCATGAAACCGCTTGCATGTGCCGTGCCCAGTTTAGAAAGGTGTTTTCCCGCAAATTGCATTTTGGAACATTCACGAGTAGGCCTACTGCCACGTGTACATGGCTTCGCCTAAAATGTGAACAAATAATAGTTGATCAACATTTTAAGCTAAACATTCTGATTTGTTCCATCAGTCTATTAATTGATATGGCGTATACCCCCCCCAACACTACTTTGATATGTATCAGTGGCGATTAAGAAGTGAATATATGCAATGCCCACTGAAAAACAAGTGGGTATCTGGCGTACACCTGAGTATACCTTCCACCACACCACCGGTGTAGGCTACATTTAAAGAAATATACTTTTAATAAAATACAAAATATATGTTATTGGAATTACTCAATAGTCTGCTAAATGTAAATGGGTATCTTGTGCTGGGCAACAGGTTTAATAAAGAGTAGTGGTGATTCCTTACTCCATCCACTCCATTCACTGCAATGCAATACACAGCGGTATATGGAATACTTTATGGCATGTAGATGAACTGACTGGAGGAAACAGCACCTACAGGTAGCAGAGGAACAGTGTTAGGATGAACTGACTGGAGGAAACAGCACCTACAGGTAGCAGAGGAACAGTGTTAGGATGAACTGACTGGAGGAAACAGCACCTACAGGTAGCAGAGGAACAGTGTTAGGATGAACTGACTGGAGGAAACAGCACCTACAGGTAGCAGAGGAACAGTGTTAGGATGAACTGACTGGAGGAAACAGCACCTACAGGTAGCAGAGGAACAGTGTTAGGATGAACTGACTGGAGGAAACAGCACCTACAAGTAGCAGAGGAACAGTGTTAGGATGAACTGACTGGAGGAAACAGCACCTACAGGTAGCAGAGGAACAGTGTTAGGATGAACTGACTGGAGGAAACAGCACCTACAGGTAGCAGAGGAACAGTGTTAGGATGAACTGACTGGAGGAAACAGCACCTACAGGTAGCAGAGGAACAGTGTTAGGATGAACTGACTGGAGGAAACAGCACCTACAGGTAGCAGAGAAACAGTGTTAGGATGAACTGACTGGAGGAAACAGCACCTACAGGTAGCAGAGGAACAGTGTTAGGATGAACTGACTGGAGGAAACAGCACCTACAGGTAGCAGAGGAACAGTGTTAGGATGAACTGACTGGAGGAAACAGCACCTACAGGTAGCAGAGGAACAGTGTTAGGATGAACTGACTGGAGGAAACAGCACCTACAGGTAGCAGAGGAACAGTGTTAGGATGAACTGACTGGAGGAAACAACACCTACAGGTAGCAGAGGAACAGTATTAGGATGAACTGACTGGAGGAAACAGCACCTACAGGTAGCAGAGGAACAGTGTTAGGATGAACTGACTGGAGGAAACAGCACCTACAGGTAGCAGAGGAACAGTGTTAGGATGAACTGACTGGAGGAAACAGCACCTACAGGTAGCAGAGGAACAGTGTTAGGATGAACTGACTGGAGGAAACAGCACCTACAGGTAGCAGAGGAACAGTGTTAGGATGAACTGACTGGAGGAAACAGCACCTACAGGTAGCAGAGGAACAGTGTTAGGAAGAACTGACTGGAGGAAACAGCATCTACAGGTAGAAGAGGAAGGAACAGTGTTAGGATGAACTGACTGGAGGAAACAGCACCTACAGGTAGCAGAGGAACAGTGTTAGGATGAACTGACTGGAGGAAACAGCACCTACAGGTAGCAGAGGAACAGTGTTAGGATGAACTGACTGGAGGAAACAGCACCTACAGGTAGCAGAGGAACAGTGTTAGGATGAACTGACTGGAGGAAACAGCACCTACAGGTAGCAGAGGAACAGTGTTAGGATGAACTGACTGGAGGAAACAGCACCTACAGGTAGCAGAGTAACAGTGTTAGAAAGAACCAGAATCTTTTTTGGATATTATTAACTTTCTACAGTCTCATATTGTGGGTACCCTCTCAGGAAGACCACATGAAACCTACATGGACAACATCTGCCGAGACACTGGTCTCAGAACAGAGCGCTATGGCAACAACAGAGAGCTATGGCAACAACACAGAGCTATGGCAACAACAGAGAGCTATGGCAACAACACAGAGCTATGGCAACAACACAGAGCTATGGCAACAACACAGAGCTATGGCAACAACACAGAGCTATGGCAACTACAGAGAGCTATGGCAACAACACAGAGCTATGGCAACAACAGAGCGCTATGGCAACAACACAGAGCTATGGCACCAACAGAGAGCTATGGCAACAACACAGAGCTATGGCAACAACAGAGAGCTATGGCAACAACACAGAGCTATGGCAACAACACAGAGCTATGGCAACAACACAGAGCTATGGCAACAACAGAGAGCTATGGCAACAACAGAGCGCTATGGCAACAACACAGAACTATGGCAACAACACATAGCTATGGCAACAACACAGAGCTATGGCAACAACATAGAGCTATGGCAACAACACAGAGCTATGACAACAACAGAGAGCTATGGCAACAACAAAGAGCTATGGCAACAACACAGAGCTATGGCAACAACATAGAGCTATGGCAACAACACAGAGCTATGGCAACAACACAGAGCTATGGCAACAACACAGAGCTATGGCAACAACACAGAGCTATGGCAACAACACAGAGCTATGGCAACAACACAGAGCTATGGCAACAACAGAAAGCTATGGCAACAACACAGAGCTATGGCAACAACAGAGAGCTATGGCAACAACACAGAGCTATGGAAACAACAGAGAGCTATGGCAACAACACAGAGCTATGGCAACAACACAGAGCTATGGCAACAACATAGAGCTATGGCAACAACACAGAGCTATGGCAATAACAGAGCGCTATGGCAACAACACAGAGCTATGGCAACAACACAGAGCTATGGCAACAAAACAGAGCTATGGCAACAACATGGAGCTATGGCAACAACACATAGCTATGGCAACAACAGAGAGCTATGGCAACAACAGAGAGCTATGGCAACAGCACAGAACTATGGCAACAACACAGAGCTATGGCAACAACAGAGAGCTATGGCAACAACAGAGCGCTATGGCAACAACACAGAACTATGGCAACAACACAGAGCTATGGCAACAACAGAGAGCTATGGCAACAACACAGAGCTATGGCAACAACACAGAGCTATGGCAACATCACAGAGCTATGGCAACAACACAGAGCTATGGCAACAACAGAGCGCTATGGCAACAACACAGAGCTATGGCAACAACAGAGAGCTATGGCAACAACACAGAGCTATGGTAATAACACAGAGCTATGGCAACAACACAGAGCTATGGCAACAACACAGAGCTATGGTAATAACACAGAGCTATGGCAACAACACAGAACTATGGCATCAACACAGAGCTATGGCAACAACAGAGAGCTATGACAACAACACAGAGCTATGGCAACAACAGAGAGCTATGACATGCCATTCTCCTTCATAGGCAAAGATAGCATGCAAAGAAACAGCACGTACACACTACACTCTTAGTAAAAAAGGTGCTATCTAGAACCTCAAAGGGTTCTTCGGCTGTAGGAGAACCCTTCAAAAAACCCTTTTTGGTTCCAAGTAGAACCCTTTTGGGTTCAAGATTGAACCGTTTCCACAGAGGGTTCTAATTGGAACCCAAAAGGGTTCTAACTGGAACCAAAAAGGGTTCTCGTTTGGGGACAGCCGAAGAACCCTTTTGGAACCCTTTTTTCTAAGAGTGTAGGTTAATAAATGTAGACAACTATAAAACCACATCAAACGATGAGCTATCATGCAGCTATGAGGCCCAGTAAAACAAATGTGCAGGCTACTTACATAAGAGTGTGGTGAGAGCAACACACAGCCTGTCCATTTTTTAAACATTTAAGTCATTTAGCAGACGCTCTTATCCAGAGCGACTTACAGTTAGTGAGTGCATTCATTATTATTATTTTTTTTTCATACTGGCCCCCTGTGGGAATCGAACCCACAACCCTGGCTCTCCCGAGTGGCGCAGTGGTCTAAGGCACTGTATTGCAGTGCTAGCTGTGCCACTAGAGATCCTGGTTTGAATCCAGGCTCTGTTGTAGCTGGCCGCGACCGGGAGACCCATGGGGCGGCGCACAATTTGCCCAGCGTCGTCCGGGGTAGAGGAGGGAATGGCTGGCAGGGATGTAGCTCAGTTGGTAGAGCATGGTGTTTGCAACGCCAGGGTTGTGGGTTCGATTCCCATGGGGGGCCAGTATGAAAAATAAAAAATACTCACTAACTGTAAGTTGCTCTGGATAAGAGCGTCTGCTAAACGACGTAAATGTTGCAAATGAGCTACATCCCTGCCAATTGGGCGCCACCCCGTGGGTCTCCCGGTCGTGTCCGGCTACGACAGAGCCTGGATTCGAACCAGGATCTCTAGTGGCACAGCTAGCACTGCGATGCAGAGCCTTAGACCACTGCGCCTCTCGGGAGGACCCTATCTTGTGGGCTGATGTTGACCGTCAGAGAGTTGCTGGGTCTTTGAGTAACATGGTCTTTGCTGCATATTTCCGTGTTCATGACTAGATGTACTTTACCATGAAAGGACATACGTGCAGCGATTGGTTCGATCAAGTGGAACGTTTTCAGCTTGTGGTCCTTTTCTCAGAAACCCATGTTGTGACATGAAGAGGAGGGTCTAGCATCGAGGTAAACAGGTTTCACACCAACATGACGTCACTGGAAAATATTCAGCTTTGAGGTGGTCACTGTAGACAACAACACCTAACTAGCAGCACCTGGTCAAGTCAACCTGCTGCAACATCATCAAATACAACATGAAGAACCAAACACTCATTCTGGTGTCACTTTTGACCCTTTAAGGAAAATACTCTTGAGACAGAGGCCTATCTTGAGACAGAGGCCTATCCTGAGACAGAGACCTAAGGTAGGCCTCTATAACTGTAGTCTGCCAGTATTAATGTTTGATTTATCAAATGATGAACATACAGTAATCATAACGATCTGTATTAACTATTTCAAATCAAATCAAATCAAATCACATTTTATTGGTCACATGCGCCGAATACAACAGGTGCAGACATTGCAGTGAAATGCTTACTTACAGCCCTTAACCAACAGTGCATTTATTTTAAACAAAAAAAGTAAGAATAAAACAACAACAAAAAAAGTGTTGAGAAAAAAAGAGCAGAAGTAAAATAAAGTGACAGTAGGGAGGCTATATATACAGTAAAATAAAGTGACAGTAGGGAGGCTATATATACAGGGGGGTACCGTTGCAGAGTCAATGTGCGGGGGCACCGGCTAGTTGAGGTAGTTGAGGTAATATGTACATGTGGGTAGAGTTAAAGTGACTATGCATAAATACTTAACAGAGTAGCAGCAGCGTAAAAAGGATGGGGTGGGGGGGCAGTGCAAATAGTCCGGGTAGCCATGATTAGCTGTTCAGGAGTCTTATGGCTTGGGGGTAGAAGCTGTTGAGAAGTCTTTTGGACCTAGACTTGGCACTCCGGTACCGCTTGCCGTGCGGTAGCAGAGAGAACAGTCTATGACTAGGGTGGCTGGAGTCTTTGACAATTTTGAGGGCCTTCCTCTGACACCGCCTGGTATAGAGGTCCTGGATGGCAGGGAGCTTTGCCCCAGTGATGTACTGGGCCGTACGCACTACCCTCTGTAGTGCCTTGCGGTCAGAGGCCAAGCAGTTGCCATACCAGGCGGTGATGCAACCAGTCAGGATGCTCTCGATGGTGCAGCTGTAGAATTTTTTGAGGATCTGAGGACCCATGCCAAATCTTTTTAGTCTCCTGAGGGGGAATAGGCTTTGTCGTGCCCTCTTCACGACTGTCTTGGTGTGTTTGGACCATGATAGTTCGTTGGTGATGTGGACACCAAGGAACTTGAAGCTCTCAACCTGTTCCACTACAGCCCCGTCGATGAGAATGTCAGTCCTCTTTTTTTTCCTGTAGTCCACAATCATCTCCTTTGTCTTGGTCACTTTGAGGGAGAGGTTGTTGTCCTGGCACCACACGGCCAGATCTCTGACCTCCTCCCTATAGGCTGTCTCATCGTTGTCGGTGATCAGGCCTACCACTGTTGTGTCGTCGGCAAACTTAATGATGGTGTTGGAGTCGTGCCTGGCCATGCAGTCATGGGTGAACAGAAAGTACAGGAGGGGACTGAGCACGCACCCCTGAGGGGCCCCCGTGTAGCCTCCCAAAATGTAGTATTTATCCACCAAACATCTCGCAGTTCACTTTGTCAAGTTGGTGACCATCGTTGGTCACCACCTTTCAAAGTGTGTTGCATTTTGGTTATAAATATTGTCCGACTTGCGACTACCCGCCGACTGTGTGAACTTGACAAAAACCATGCGATCAAAGGTCGTGCAGTTTTTGATGAAGTCGCCTTCAAGTCGCTGCAGTTGCTTCTCACCAGCTGTACCATGCAACCATCACCTGCATTGTGGGAGGCACTTTTTGTCAACCAATCATTGGTGTGTTTTTGTTTGACCTACTCGAACGTGGTGAAAAACGTGACGGAAACAGGAACCACCTTGCCATGATTCTAAAGCTACAGGGGATGCAAATGAAAGTGATATTTGAGACCTCTCTCTAACCAATTAATATTACTAACGATATGTTTTCAGTTTGTGAGTGTGTGATATGGGGGTATAGTCAAGTTCATTTAGACATTTATAAAGAAAAACTTTTATAAACAATAGCAGCTCTGTTGACACTGTCATGTTGATCTGAGTCTTGCTGTTGGAAAACCACTCCAGAGTCCAACTTTCGACTGTGGCAGATGCACCTCCTTCGACTTCACGCACCCACTTTCATCTACAGTTGGAAGCCAGACTTGAAGGCAGCCAGAAACTACAACCAGAAACAACAATAACCCTAATGCTCTTTAGAGGATGTGATGGTACATCCAAGCCAATTGTAGTTAAACAGACAAACCATTTTTAGTTCTTTATCTTGGTGGATGGGAAAACAAATAGGCCATAGACAGAGATATGATGCACTCAGTGAGAACATGTGTGAGCTCATCATCAGGAGAATAACAGCACCATGGCAACAGCAAAATAAAGTCAGTGTGGGTTTCCTGTGTACTGAGTTTGTATTCTCAGTATGTGTGGCTATGTGAGTGTGTGTGCATATGATTGCATATGAATGCCTAGTCCTTTTTGTGTGTTAAGCGGGCCTGAGGTCTGATGGGTTAATGGGGCCTATGCTTCAGGTCTGAGGGGAGGTCTGATGGGTTAATGGGGCCTATGCTTCAGGTCTGAGGGGAGGTCTGATGGGTTAAGAGGGCCTATGCTTCAGGTCTGAGGGGAGGTCTGATGGGTTAATGGGGCCTATGCTTCAGGTCTGAGGGGAGGTCTGATGGGTTAATGGGGCCTATGCTTCAGGTCTGAGGGGAGGTCTGATGGGTTAATGGGGCCTATGCTTCAGGTCTGAGGGGAGGTCTGATGGGTTAATGGGGCCTATGCTTCAGGTCTGAGGGGAGGTCTGATGGGTTAATGGGGCCTATGCTTCAGGTCTGAGGGGAGGTCTGATGGGTTAATGGGGCCTATGCTTCAGGTCTGAGGGGAGGTCTGATGGGTTAATGGGGCCTATGCTTCAGGTCTGAGGGGAGGTCTGATGGGTTAATGGGGCCTACGCTTCAGGTCTGAGGGGAGGTCTGATGGGTTAAGGGGGCCTATGCTTCAGGTCTGAGGGGAGGTCTGATGGGTTAAGGGGGCCTATGCTTCAGGTCTGAGGGGTAGTTTTCAGGTCTGTAGAAACCATAATGTTTCCATCTACTTGACACGTGAAGTGTCAACTACTTCGTCAGCCACTGTGGCCTTGCACGTGTGTGTGTGTGTGTGTGTGTGTGTGTGTGTGTGTGTGTGTGTGTGTATGAGAATGCGTGCCAGCCACTGTGGCCCTGCACATATGTGAGTGTGTGTGTGTGTGTGTGTGTGTGTGTGCAAAATACTATGTGACTCTATTATTATCTAATAATATGTAATATTTCTCCAGGTATGCATGGTATAAAGTGTAGTATTAACAGGCTGTATGAGGGACCAGATACCAGATAGATACTTTATGATGTTACTTTGACTGAAACAACAAAGTCATTCAGCTGTTTCAACACCTCTAAGACTCAAGTCATGAGGTGTGACTTCCTCATGTTGTGTGGGTCCATCTCAGTCTGGCTGTGTTCTATATCTGGAGTCTAACATTACCCATCAGACCTTGAGATGGACTAGTTCAAGTCAAGAGGTGTGAACTGTTAACATGAGAGTGCAGGGCAGTAGTTGTGCTTGTATCATTTATGGTTGTGTGTACCTGTCATACTAACTGATATCTGCATCAGAGACCCAGCTACTCTGACCCTGTTACTGACAGACCCAGATACTCTGACCCTGTTACTGAAAGACCCAGCTACTCTGACCCTGTTACTGAAAGACCCAGCTACTCTGACCCTGTTACTGAAAGACCCAGCTACTCTGACCCTGTTACTGACAGACCCAGCTACTCTGACAATGTTACTGAAAGACCCAGTTACTCTGACCCTGTTACTGAAAGACCCAGCTACTCTGACCCTGTTACTGAAAGACCCAGCAACCACACACATAGAACTATACAGGATATACAACCATATGGACACACTCCCATATACCCACAAACACATTTATATATAGACATATATATATATATATATACATTGTAATTTCTTACTGAAGTTCCTGGCTGCCTTCAAGTCATGGTGTTGGTGAGGCCTAGATGTTTGGTGGATAAATAATAGTTTTGGGATGCCTCAATTAGCTCATACAGATCATGGTGAGGATTTAAATGTTATGATTACTGGATGTTTATCATTTGATAAATCAAACATTAATACTGGCAGGTTGCAGTTATAGAGGCCAACCTTAGGCCTCTGTCTCAAGATAGGTCTCTGTCTCAAGATAGGTCTCTGTCTCAGGATAGGTCTCTGTCTCAAGATAGGTCCCTGTCTCAAGATAGGTCTCTGTCTCAAGATAGGTCTCTGTCTCAAGATAGGTCCCTGTCTCAAGATAGGTCTCTGTCTCAAGATAGGTCTCTGTCTCAACAGTATTTTCTTAGGGGGTCAAAATAGACACCAGAATGAGTGTTTGGTTCTTCATGTTGTATTTGATGATGTTGCAGCAGGTTGACTTGACCAGGTGCTGCTAGTTTGGTGTTGCTGTCTACAGTGACCAACTTAAAGCTGAATATTTTCCAGTGACGTCACGTTGGTGTGAAACCTGTTTACCTCGATGCTAGACCCTCCTCTTCATGTCACAACATGGGTTTCAGAGAAAAGGACCACAAGCTGAAAACCTTCCACTTGATCCAACCAATCGCTGCTCGTATGTCCTTTCATGGTAAAGTACATCTAGTCATGAACACGGAAATACGCAGCAAAGACCTTGTTACTCAAAGACCCAGCTACTCTCTGACAGTCACCATCAGACCATCAGACCACCAGATGGACAGGCTGTGTGTTGCTCTGATTGCATTCTTATGTGAGTAACTTGTTTTGCTGGGCCTTATAGCTGGATGATAGCTGATTTCTTATGTGGTTTTATAGTTGACTAGATCATTTATCTTATTATGTTATCTTATTATTGAGATATTGGGATGTTTGCTATATTTTTACATGCAGAGAACTTGATGATGAACCAAATGGCAATGTGTAGTTCTTCCAAACACTGTTCCTCTGCTACCTGTAGGTGCTGTTTCCTCCAGTCAGTTCATCCTAACACTGTTCCTCTGCTACCTGTAGGTGCTGTTTCCTCCAGTCAGTTCATCCTAACACTGTTCCTCTGCTACCTGTAGGTGCTGTTTCCTCCAGTCAGTTCATCCTAACACTGTTCCTCTGCTACCTGTAGGTGCTGTTTCCTCCAGTCAGTTCATCCTAACACTGTTCCTCTGCTACCTGTAGGTGCTGTTTCCTCCAGTCAGTTCATCCTAACACTGTTCCTCTGCTACCTGTAGGTGCTGTTTCCTCCAGTCAGTTCATCCTAACACTGTTCCTCTGCTACCTGTAGGTGCTGTTTCCTCCAGTCAGTTCATCCTAACACTGTTCCTCTGCCTGCAAACATGTTAGTGGTGTTACAATGTTGCACAGCAGCAGCAGATCATTCGTTTGAGTGTCATTGTATCATTACACAGTGTCACTGTCAGTTATACTGTGTTTCTACATGTGGTATTCAAATACGTTAGAAGACGGCAGCATTGAAACAACGTCCAATACATAGTCAACTAGCAACCTACCCAGCCTACTGTGTTTCAGTGCTAACTGTTTAAATATCCCACTTATTAGTTTCTGCTGTTAGAGGCCATCAGTGGAGACAGTGGGGAAAATAGTATTTGTAGCCAGCTTTTTCTGTCAAACCATGGGAAGTGTGTGTGTGTATATAGGTAGGTACATATACAATTAGGATTTTACTTTAAGGTGGAATATACTGTAACTGCCCATCTTGTTGTGAAGTGCATCTAAATATGTTGTTAATTGATCTCCTCCCCTCTCCATTCTAGCACCATACGTTCTGTTGTTAATTGATCTCCTCCCCTCTCCATTCTAGCACCAAACGTTCTGTTGTTAATTGATCTGAGATTGATCTGGGAAAAAAACATCCAGTTGGGATCATTATGAAAAAGTTAATGTCACCACCATGGACTTTTAAGTTATGTAGCCGACCAATTGCTCATTTCTAGCCTACTGTGATACTTGTGAGTTTATCTGATGTCATTGACGATTTCTAACAGATACACCTTGATGTTGTTTTGTCCTGTTCTTACTTTACTTGAATAAACTCAAGTCTTGAATGTAGTTTGAAGTAATTTACTTCCATATAGGGTCGTCGTTTACAGACACAGCTGTAAGCTGAACTGACCCCAACCCTGACCCCAACCCTGACCCCTACCTGACCCCTACCTGACCCCTACCGAACTCCAACCCTGACTCCAACCCTGACCCCAACCCTGACCCCTGTCTAATTTGTAATTTTCCATCACACCTGTTGAGTTGACTTGGGTAACAGACCTCTAGCTTCTACACCACATCCCCCCTTCTCCTGCTCTAACATGAGACCTCATCAGTACTCATTTTGGGTGCTGGTACTGTTTATATTTAGGTGCTGGAACATTAACCAATATTCTATAAGAGGTGAACTCAAGCAGTAGAAAGTTAGAGGTGATATTATAGGACACACTATGTGAAACTTTGCTACTCTGTCAGCAGTTTGCTGTGGGTTTCTCTAATGGCAGTGTTTCCTGTAGGTGGGTGAAACCACTGATCTATTTAAAAGTTTGTCACATCAGACAAGTAAGGAAGTAATAAGATAGAAGTCATATAGCCTAGCAGTATTGTCCACTCTTCAGTCCACTCTTCATGAAAGCAGACTTCTATAGCTCAGTGGAGCCCCAGTTAGAGACAGATATGATACCTGCAGTGATATTGATGATCCTGTTCTGGAGCACAGGTAGGATGCTGTTATACTGATATACACTTGTGACAGTTACTGAGAGATGATTTGATATTGTAAGATATATGATCATTTACAGGGTTAGTAAAATAACATACAACTGGAAGCAGACAGTAAAAATCTGTCTTAAAGCAGGACAATGATGTGATCACTTGTAAATGTACTTTACTATAGCATAAATGTCCATCTGGGGACAGGCACTAATGTAAATGAAGATGTGATGGTCAACGTTCCCTCTAAACTGCGCTCGCAGCCCGAGACTGCCGTACAGACATATCAGCCCACAGAGAGAAGCATGATATTGAACTTCACTCAATTGTCTAGAGCAGTTTTCACCAACCGGTTGATCGCGATCCACTGGTCCATCTCCATGACATTCCTAGTGGATCGGCAAACATTTCTGTAAAAACCCACAATAAAGCCTTGTGGTCCTATTTTTTTTTATTTGTCTCGGGCTGTTGGCGGTCGGTGCACCTGATTCAGCTGCACTGCGCGCCGGGTAGGTTGCCATTTTGAACTATTTAATGAGTCTGAATGTACAAACTGCCTCCCTGGCAGAGTTAATCAACTCTCCCAGTGTCTACCAGTGTCTGTTGGATAGCAGACTAAACCAGGTTTTCCTCTAGGATTTTGCCTGTTCTCTATTCCATTTATTTGTATCAAAAAAACTCCCTAGGCTGATGGCAAGCATACCCATAACATGATGCATCTACCAACCTTAAACAAATGGCAAAAAAAAATATTTTGGCAGAAAATATACATGCATATGTGTGTTTGTGTGTGTGTTTGTGTGGTTTGTGTGTGTGTGTGGTTTGTGTGTGTGTGTGGTTTGTGTGTGTGTGTGATGTGTATGGTGTGGTGTGTGTGGTGTGTGATGTGTGTGTATGGTGTGTGTGTGGTGTATGGTGTGTGTGGTTTATGTGTGTGTGTGTGATGTGTGTGTGTGTGTGTGTGTGTGTGGTTTGTGTGTGTGTGTGTGGTGTATTGTGTGTGTGGTGTATGGTGTGTGTGTGTGTGTGTGTGTGTGTGTGTGTGTGTGTGTGTGTGTCATTCGTCAGCTCCTATGTTGTGAAACAGTGAATCCTCCGTACAGCTTCAGACAGGATCAGAGAAACATCAACTGTCTTTATCTTACAGTCATAGACATGCTGAACAACATTGCCTTCTACTGCCCTGTACATCTCATTATCAGTCCTGTTTATGCAGGGTCTCTTACCATAATCCGTTTTTTATATTTTATATTTAACCTTTATTTAACAAGGCAAGTCAGTTAATTAAGAACAAATTCTTATTTTACAATCGGATGGCTCAGATTACCGTGTTTGTAACAGGCTTAAAAGAAACATACAGCAAAATTGATAGTTTGAGATTTCAAAACGTTTAAAACCATGACTAGAGAGACTGTCAACGAATACAGCAAAGAGCTGCTGTTTTTATGACTGAGTTCATGTTTAGGTTCTTACTCAGCACTGTCAACTATTTGTATTCAACACTTTTATAAGCCATAAAATGCACATTCTTCCTATTTACAGTCAGTGCTACAACAAGGACTGCAGCTGTAATGAATGAGTAGGAAAGTGTATCTATATTTTTCTGTAGGGAAGCTATTGATCCATCATATATGTAATTCCTGGGAGTGTGCAAACTTAATTGTTTTATT
>NW_028165062.1:35000-74326 GCF_964263955.1 Coregonus lavaretus
GATCTGTTATCTTATTATGTTATCTTATTATTGAGATATTGTGATGTTTGCTATATTTGTACATGCAGAGAACTTTACGATGAATCAAATGACAATTTGTAGTTCATCCTAACACTGTTCCTCTGCTACCTGTAGGTGCTGTTTCCTCCAGTCAGTTCATCCTAACACTGTTCCTCTGCTACTTGTAGGTGCTGTTTCCTCCAGTCAGTTCATCCTAACACTGTTCCTCTGCCTGCAAACATGTTAGTGGTGTTACAATGTTGCACAGCAGCAGCAGATCATTCGTTTGAGTGTCATTGTATCATTACACAGTGTCACTGTCAGTTATACTGTGTTTCTACATGTGGTATTCAAATACGTTAGAAGACGGCAGCATTGAAACAATGTCCAATGCATAGTCAACTATCAACCTACCCAGCCTACTGTGTTTCAGTGCTAACTGTTTAAATATCCCACTTATTAGTTTCTGCTGTTAGAGGCCATCAGTGGAGACAGTGGGGAAAATAGTATTTGTAGCCAGCTTTTTCTGTCAAACCATGGGAAGTGTGTGTGTATATAGGTAGGTACATATACAATTAGGATTTTACTTTAAGGTGGAATGTACTGTAACTGCCCATCTTGTTGTGAAGTTCATCTAAATATGTTGTTAATTGATCTCCTCCCCTCTCCATTCTAGTACCATACGTTCTGTTGTTAATTGATCTCCTCCCCCTCTCCATTCTAGTACCATACGTTCTGTTGTTAATTGATCTCCTCCCCTCTCCATTCTAGTACCATACGTTCTGTTGTTAATTGATCTCCTCCCCTCTCCATTCTAGTACCATACGTTCTGTTGTTAATTGATCTCCTCCCCTCTCCATTCTAGTACCATACGTTCTGTTGTTAATTGATCTCCTCCCCTCTCCATTCTAGCACCATACGTTCTGTTGTTAATTGATCTCCTCCCCCTCTCCATTCTAGCACCATACGTTCTGTTGTTAATTGATCTCCTCCCCTCTCCATTCTAGCACCATACGTTCTGTTGTTAATTGATCTCCTCCCCCTCTCCATTCTAGCACCATACGTTCTGTTGTTTATTGATCTGAGATTGATCTGAGAAAAAAACATCCAGTTGGGATCATTATGAAAAAGTTAATGTCACCACCATGGACTTTTAAGTTATGTAGCCGACCAATTGCTCATTTCTAGCCTACTGTGATACTTGTGAGTTTATCTGATGTCATTGACGATTTCTAACAGATACACCTTGATGTTGTTTTGTCCTGTTCTTACTTTACTTGAATAAACTCAAGTCTTGAATGTAGTTTGAAGTAATTTACTTCCATATAGGGTCGTCGTTTACAGACACAGCTGTAAGCTGAACTGACCCCAACCCTGACCCCAACCCTGATCCCTACCTGACCCCTACCTGACCCCTACCGAACTCCAACCCTGACTCCAACCCTGACCCCAACCCTGACCCCAACCCTGACCCCAACCCTGACCCCAACCCTGACCCCTACCTGACCCCTACCGAACTCCAACCCTGACCCCAACCCTGACCCCAACCCTGACCCCTACCGAACTCCAACCCTGACCCCAACCCTGACCCCTGTCTAATTTGTAATTTTCCATCACACCTGTTGAGTTGACTTGGGTAACAGACCTCTAGCTTCTACACCACATCCCCCCTTCTCCTGCTCTAACATGAGACCTCATCAGTACTCATTTTGGGTGCTGGTACTGTTTATATTTAGGTGCTGGAACATTAACCAATGTTCTATAAGAGGTGAACTCAAGCAGTAGAAAGTTAGAGGTGATATTATAGGACACACTATGTGAAACATTGCTGCTCTGTCAGCAGTTTGCTGTGGGGTTTTTCTAATGGCAGTGTTTCCTGTATGTGGGTTTAACCACTGATCTATTTAAAAGTTTGTCACATCAGACAAGTAATGAACTAATGAGATAGAAGTCATATAGCCTAGCAGTATTTTCCACTCTTCAGTCCACTCTTCATGACAGTAGACTTGTATAGCTCAGTGGAGCCCCAGTTAGAGACAGATATGATACCTGCAGTGATATTGATGATCTTGTTCTGGAGCACAGGTAGGATGCTGTTATACTGATATACACTTATGACAGTTACTGAGATATGATTTGATATTGTAAGATATATGATCATTTACAGGGCTAGTAAAAGAACATACAACTGGAAGCAGACAGTAAAAATCTGTCTCAAAGCAGGACAATGATGTTATCACCTGTAAATGTACTTTACTATAGCATAATTGTCCATCTGGGGACAGGCACTAATGTCAGTTAAGTTGTGATGGTGACAGCAATCTGACTGTTGTATATTCAGTGTGTCAACAATTGATTGTACATGTCTCTATGTAAATGAATGAGAGTATATATTATATATTTTATATTGGTCATCTGTTGGAGGGGGGGGGAATGCTAGATGCCACAAAACACACACCCCGCACACACACACACATTCAGGGGAATGTCTTTACACAAAGCCACACTGAGACACTTTGGACTAACTCCTTGATGAGATCCACAACTAGGGACTTTTTTAATGCCTTCCAAGGCCTGTCTCAATGAATTGGACCTGGAGTTACTATCAGCTCAAAACAATTAGTTTGAATGTCGTATAGAGCTGCTCTTTCTTTTTAAACAATCTTAAGAGCTGTCATTTTATTGTGAGGAACTGTAGTTTATCATACCTTTTTCTGTTCTGTCCTCTGTTGTGTGAGTGATCAGGTCACAGTCTCAGGTCTGTTCCAATGATAGAGGTCTGTGACCTGAGTCAAGATCAACAGGCCTGATGCTATATGTCAGGAAGAGAGAGAGAACGCGAGAGAGAGAGAAAGAGAGAGAGGAGGAGAGAGAGAGAGAGAGAGAGAGAGAGAGAGGAGGAGAGAGAGAGAGGAGAGAGAGAGAGAGAGAGAGAGAGAGAGAGAGAGAGAGAGAGAGAGAGAGAGAGAGAGAGAGAGAGAGAGAGAGAGAGAGAGAGAGAGAGAGAGAGAGAGAGAGAGAGAGAGAGAGAGAGAGAGAGAGAGAGAGAGTGGGGAGAGAAAGGAGGGAGTGGTGTTCAATTAGAATTCAATGTGTCAAATCGGAGGGCCAGTTGTCTGGACCTATGGCAGTCTCTAATAGGGTGCCACAGGGTTCAATTCCCAGGCCGACTCTATTCTCTGTGTATATCAATGATGTCGCCCTTGCTGCTGGTGACTCTCAGATCCACATCGACGCAGACGACACCATTTTGTATACATCTGGCCCTTCATTGGACACTGTGTTAACAAACCTCCAAACGAGCTTCAATGCCATACAACACTCCGTCAGTAGCCTCCAACTGCTCTTAAACTCTAGTAAAACTTCAATCGAACGCTGCTGGCACCCGCCCACCCAACTAGAATCACAACTCTCGACGGGTCTGACCTAGAGTATGTGGACAACTACAAATACCAAGGTGTTTGGATAGACTGTAAACTCTCCTTCCAGACGCACATTAAGAATCTCCAATCCAAAGTTAAATCTAGAATCGGTTTCCTATTTCGCAACAAAGCCTCCTTCACTCATCCTGCCAAACATGCCCTCGTAAAACTGACTATCCTACCGATCCATGACTTCGGCGATGTCATTTACAAAATAGCCTCCAACACTCTACTCAGCAAATTGTATGTAGTCTTTCACAGTGCCATCCGTTTTGTCTCCAAAGCCCCATATACTACCCACCACTGTGACCTGTACGCTCTTGTTGGCTGGTCCTCACTACATATTCGTCGCCAAACCCACTGGCTCCAGGCCATCTATAAATCACTGCTAGGCAAATCCCCGCTTTATCTTAGCTCATTGGTCACCATAGCAACACCCACCCGTAGTCTGCGCTTCAGCAGGTATATCTCACTGGTCATCCCCAAAGCCAACACCTCCTTTGGCCGCCATTCCTTAAAGTTCTCTGCTGCCAATGACTGGAACAAATTGCAAAAATCTCTGAAGCTGGAGACTCTTATCTCCCTCACTAACTTTAAGCATCAGTTGTCAGAGCACCTTACCGATCACTGCACCTGTACACAGCCCATCTGAAATTAGCCTACCCAACTACCTCATCCCTATATTGTTATTTATTTTGCTCATTTGCTCCCCAGTATCTCTATTTGCACATCATCTCTTGCACATCTATCATTCCAGTGTTAATATTAATTGTAATTATTTTGCACTATAGCCTATTTATTGCCTTAACTCCATAACTTGCTACATTTGCACACACTGTATATATATTTTCTGTTGTATTTATGACTTTATGTTTTGTTTTTACCCCATATGTAACTCTGTGTTTTTATCGCACTGCTTTGCTTTATCTTGGCCAGGTCGCAGTTGTAAATGAGAACTTGTTCTCAACTCGCTTACCTGGTTAAATAAAGGTGAAATAAAAATAAATAAATAAAAAGTGGAGAGAGAGAGGAGGGAGAGGAATAGAGAGGAGGGAGTGGGGAGAGAGAGGAGGGGACATAGAGGAGGGAGTGGGGAGAGAAAGGAGGGAGATCGCAAAATCGTTTATTATGCATGTCAGATTTCAATACTGGCCGATGTCATGACTCGGGAGGATGTCTTCTCTCGAATGAGCCATTCATCATATTTCTGCGATATTCCTACCTACTGAAATGTGTAATTTAATGGAGGGTCTAGCACATTTTTCCTATTTGTCTGCCTCTTTAGTCCAGGGTGCATTGCATGGTGCCGTTGCCAGAGATATTATAGAAAAGAGATAGAATCCAATGAAGAATGAATAATGTCCCACCCAGCAGACTGTCGACCAATCGCGTTCACGTTGTCATTCTGCGTCACGCGGTTGCTAAGCTAATCGTCAGGCTATTCCTTCTCAAAGTCAGTCTGTGTCGAGAAACGTGCCTATTTTCCTCAAAAGTACATAATAACACGATTCCAAAGCTATACGATACTACAGATAGCAAGTTCATTATCTCACATCTCGCAAAAAGATTTGTGTTGCACTTCTTGTGTTGACGAAATTCGTGCTAATGTTAGGTTTTTGAGCTAGCGCCCAATAGACTACCATTCACTTCTTGAAGGAGAGCTCTCCTTGTCCCGGAATCGCCCAGAATGCACCGCGCTGCCCATTGACCTAGTATGGGCAAGGTTTCCCATCTCCTCCAAGTATATCTGCTGTTGTGAATGTTAGACTCCACTCTGTGAGCGACATCGATCTGCAGGAGATTGTAGACTCCTAAATTGATTGCGCAGTTTGTTTAGGCGATTTTACAGCTAGCTAGCTACTTCACATGCTGATATTGTCTTTGTATTATTGTGTGTAGCCAGCCCATAGAGAGAGCATTGCATTGTGGATTTTGTAGTCTACTTGAGCTGCAACAGATTTCCACAACGAGTTTCCATGTTGCTACCAACATTATTATAACGTCAAAATTAAACATTTGTTTACAAAATTGTTTTCACATATTAGTGTAATTTAACACTGTAAATGAAAGTGATGAGTGGCTTTGTATTTCATGATTTTCTTCATTCTTTGGTTGAGTTTGTTTGTCTTTATACGTCCTTGTCGATTGTAGGCCTAAGTAATTCCTTTGATTTATGCCTTTTATTTCAATGCATGTGTAGGATTTATCTGGGATAGTTTGCATTCACAGTCAGCTGTTTTATGCTCCAGTTACTTTCACATTGATGTCAGTATTTGAAGTCAGTCTTTGAATCGTGTATTATGCATCTATTTCATTGCACTGTATGCACTGTTCCACAAGTAGGCTAAATGAGTCAATGGGGAGGTTGAGTAGTATGATGAGGTTGAGTTTGTTTATATATATATATATATATATATATATATATATATATATATATATATATATATATATATATTACCATTATTTAACCAGGTAGGCCAGTTGAGAACAAGTTCTTATTTACAACTGCGACCTGGCCAAGATAAAGCAAAACAGTGTGATTAAAAACAACAACAACAACACAGAGTTACATATGGGGTAAACAAAACGTACAGTTAATAACACAATAGAAAATAGAAAAGCTATATACAGTGTGTGCAAATGTAGTAAGTTATGGAGGTAAGCCAATAAATAGGCCATAGTGCAACATAATTACAATTTAGTATTAACACTGGAGAGATAGATGTGCAGAAGATGATATGCAAATAGAGATACTGGGGTGCAAATGAGCAAAATAAATAACAATATGGGGATGAGGTAGTTGGGTGGGCTAATTACAGATTGGGCTGTGTACAGGTGCAGTGATCAGTAAGCTGCTCTGACAACTGATGCTTAAAGTTAGTGAGGGAGATAAGAGTCTCCAGCTTCAGAGATTTTTGCAGTTCGTTCCAGTTATTGGCAGATCAGTAAGCTGCTCTGACAACTGATGCTTAAAGTTAGTGAGGGAGATAAGAGTCTCCAGCTTCAGAGATTTTTGCAGTTCGTTCCAGTTATTGGCAGCAGAGAACTGGAAAGACTGGCGGCCAAAGGAGGTGTTGGCTTTGGGCATGACCAGTGAGATATACTTGCTGGAGCGCAGACTACGGGTTGGTGTTGCTATGTTGACCAAAGAGCTACGATAAGGCGGGGATTTGCCTAGCAGTGATTTATAGATGACCTGGAGCCAGTGGGTTTGGCGACGAATATGTAGTGAGGGCCAGCCAACGAGAGCGAACAGGTCACAATGGTGGGTAGTATATGGGGCTTTGGTGACAAAACGGATGGCACTGTGAAAGACTACATCCAATTTGCTGAGTAGAGTGTTGGAGGCTATTTTGTAAATGACATCGCCGAAGTCAAGGATCGGTAGGATAGTCAGTTTTACGAGGGCATGTTTGGCAGCATGAGTGAAGGACGCTTTGTTGCGAAATAGGAAGCAGATTCTATATTTAACTTTGGATTGGAGATGCTTAATGTGAGTCTGGAAGGAGAGTTTACCGTCTAACCAGACACCAAGGTATTTGTAGTTGTCCACATATTCTAAGTCAGACCCGCCGGGGGGCATGGGCAAGTTGCAGCGGAGGGTGCAGAGCTTGTCGCCGGGATAGGGGTAGTCAGGTGGAAAGCATGGCCAGCCGTAGCAAAATGCTTATTGAAATTCTCGATTATCGTAGATTTATCGGTGGTAACAGTGTTTCCTAGCCTCAGTGCAGTGGGCAGCTGGGAGGAGGTGCTCTTATTCTCCATGGACTTTACAGTGTCCCAAAACCTTTTAGAGTTAGTGCTAGAGGATGCACATTTCCGTTTGAAAAAGCTAGCCTTTGCTTTCCTAACTAATTGTGTAGTACATTTTACACTCCATTTAAAATACCTTTAAACCTAATATAAACCTCATATTGCAGTGATAATTCATGTCTGGGGTCATTTTGTTAGTTTTTGCTGTTCTCCAAATAGTATTTTAGAGTTTTAAGTACAGTAAATGAGCTTCAACTGGTGGGGGGATTTCTACACACCCCATTTAGCCATACCCAAGGTTTAGCTGTGTTTCTACACACCCCATTTAGCCATACCCTAGGTTTAGTTGTATTTCTACACACCCCATTTAGCCATACCCTGGGTTTAGCTGTATTTCTGCACACCCCATTTAGCCATCCGTTAGGTTTAGCTATATTTCTACACACCCCATTTAGCCACACACTAGGTTTAGCTGTGTTTCTACACACAACATTTAGCCATTCACTAGGTTTAGTTGTATTTCTACACAACCCATTTAGCCATACACTAGGTTTAGCTGTGTTTCTACACACAACATTTAGCCATACCCTAGGTTTAATTGTATTTCTACAGCCCCCATTTAGCCATACCCTAGGTTTAGCTGTATTTCTACACACCCCATTTAGCCATACCCTAGGTTTAGTTGTATTTCTACAAACCCCATTTAGCCATACCCTAGGTTTAGCTGTATTTTTACACACCCAATTTAGCCATACCCTAGGATTAGCTTTATTTCTACACACCCCATTTAGCCATACCCTAGGTTTAGCTGTATTTCTACACACCCCATTTAGCCATACCCTAGGTTTAGTTGTATTTCTACACACTCCATTTAGCCATACCCTAGGTTTAGCTTTATTTCTACACACCCCATTTAGCCATACCCTAAGTTTAGCTGTATTTTTACACACCCAATTTAGCCATACCCTAGGTTTAGCTTTATTTCTACACACCCCATTTAGCCATACCCTGGGTTTAGCTGTATTTCTACACACCCCATTTAGCCATACCCTAGGTTTAGTTGTATTTCTACACACCCCATTTAGCCATACCCTAGGTTTAGCTGTATTTTTACACACCCAATTTAGCCATACCCTAGGTTTAGCTTTATTTCTACACACCCCATTTAGCCATACCCTAGGTTTAGCTGTATTTTTACACACCCCATTTAGCCATACCCTAGGTTTAGTTGTATTTCTATACTCCTCATTTAGACATAACCTAGGTTTAGCTGTATTTCTACACCCCCAAACGACTTCCTGCGGCTATTGGACAGAGGAGGAGGGGAGGGGAGATGGAGAGTGAGAGAGAAGAGGAGTAGAGAGAGGGAGATGTCAAAAGAGATAGGGCTGACAGACTTACACGCAGTCAACTGAATATCTTTTCATAACTGACTTCTCACCAGTGATGTCATCACAACCAGTAACCTTGTCCACTCTTCAACTCTTGGTAAATGAATGATTTAAAAAACAGACGAATGCAAAGGTATTAAATTATATATAAACTCATCTGCAAAGAGAGGTTCACCTTTCCACGGAAGGGGAATGTGTGTACACATGGGTGTTGTTGCGTCATACCAACGTAAGCCTATCTTCCCCATCACATCACGTGTGTTGTTGCACCACACCAACTATAAGCCTATCTTCCCCATCACATCATGAAAGGTCATGTTGATGTTCATTTTCCTCTCTTTTGCTTAGGTGGCTCCACTAGGGCCCTCTCAGTCAGCTGGTTCCCCAATCCTCCTCTCCCTCTCTCCCCCTCTCCCCCTCTCCTCCTCTCCCACTCTCCCACTTTCCCCCCCTCTCCTCCTCTCCTCTCTCTCCCCCTCTCTTCTCTCCCCCTCTCCCCCTTCCCCCCTCACCTCCCTCCCCCTCTCCCTCCTCTCCTCTCCCCTCTCCTCTACCCCTCACCTCCCTCACCTCCTCTCACCCCTCTCCTCTTCTCCTCTTCCCCTCTCCCCATCTCCTCCTCTCCCTCTCTCCCCCTCTCCCCTCCTCTCCCTCTCCCACTCTCCCTCTCCCCTTCTCCCCCTCTCCCCCCTCTCCTCTTCTCCATCTCTTCCCCTCTCTCCACTCTTCTACTCCCCTCTCCCCTCTTCTCTTTCCCCCTCTCCCCCTCTCCTCTTCTCCCTCTCTCCCCTTCTCCACCTGTCTTTTCTTCTCCCCCTCTCCCCCTCTCCTCTTCACCCTCTCTCCCCCTCTCTTTTCTTCTCCCCCTCTCCCCCTCTCCCCCTCTCCTCTTCTCCCTCTCTCCACCTCTCCCCCTCTCCCCTCTCCTCTTCTCCCTCTCTCAACTTCTCCCACCTCTCCTCTCCTCTCCTCTCCCCTCTACCCCTCTCCCCCCTCTCTCATCTCCCTCTCTACTCCTCTCCCCCTCTACTACTCTCCCTCTCTCCCCCTTTCCCCCCTCTCCTCTCCCACTCTCCTTCTTTCCCTCTCTACTCTTTCCCTCTCTCCCCCTCTTCCCCTCTTCCCCTCTCCTCTTTACCCCTTCTCCCCCTCCCCTCTCCTCTTCTCCCTCTCTCCCCCTCTCCTTATCTCCTCCTCTCCCCCCCTCTCCACCTCTCCCTCTCCCCCTCTCCTCTCCCTCTCTCCTCCTCTCCCCATCTCCTCTTCTCCACCTCTCCTGTTCTCCCCCTCTCCCCTCTCCCCCCTCTCCTCTTCTCACTCTCTCCCCATCTCCACCCTCTCCTCTTCTCCCTATCTCCCTCTCTCCCCCTCTCCTCTCCTCTCCCCCTCTCCCCCTTTCCCTCCTCTCCTCTTCTCCATCACTCCCCTTCTCCACCCTCTCCTCTTATCCCTCTCTCCTCTCTCCCCCTCTCCCCCCCTCCTCTCCTCTCCTCCTCTCCTCTCCCCTCTCTCCCCCACTCCCCCTCCCTCTCATCTCCCCCACACCTCTCACCATCACTCCCCTCTCCACCCTCTCCCCACACACCCCCACTCCCCCCTCCTCACCTCACCACTCCTCTCACCTCTCTCTCCTCTCCCCTTCTCCTCCTCTCCCTCTCGCCATCTCTCCCCCCTCTCTTTTCTTCTCACTCTCCCCCCATCTCCACCCACACCTCAACTCCCCACACCCCCACCCCCCCTCACCTCTCCTCTCCCCCCTCTCCCCCTCTCCTCTTCTCCCTCTCCACCTCTCCCCCTCTCCTCTTCTCCCCCTCTCAACTACTCCCACCTCTCCTCTCCTCTCCCCTCACCCCCCTCTCTCATCTCTCTCTTTCCTCCTCTCCCCCACTCCTCTCCCTCTCCCCCCCTTTCACCCCTCACCTCTCCCTCTCTCCTTCTATCCCCCTCTACTCTTTTCCCTCTGTCTTCCCCTCTTCCCCTCACCTCTTTTCCCCTTCTCCCCCTCTCCTCTTCTCCCTCTCTAACTCTCTCCACCCTCTCCTCTTCTCCCTCTCTCCCCCTCTCCCCTCTCCTCTCCCTATCTCCTCCTCTCCCCCTCTCCTCCTCTCCCTCTCTCCCCCTCTCCTCTCCCTCTCTCCTCCTCTCCCCATCTCCTCTTCTCCACCTCTCCTGTTCACCCCCTCACCCCCTCTCCCCTCACCCCCCTCTCCTCTTCTCACTCTCCCCCCATCTCCACCCTCTCCTCTTCTCCCTCTCTCCCCCTCTCCCCCTCTCCTCTCCTCTCCCCCTCTCCCCCTCTCCTCTTCTCCCTCTCACCCCCTCTCCCCCTCTCCTCTTCTCCCCCTCTCAACTACTCCCACCTCTCCTCTCCTCTCCCCTCTCCCCCCTCTCTCATCTCTCTCTTTCCTCCTCTCCCCCTCTCATCCTCTCCCTCTCTCCCCCTTCACCCCTCACCTCTCCCTCTCTCCTTCTATCCCCCTCTACTCTTTTCCCTCTGTCTTCCCCTCTTCCCCTCTCCTCTTTTCCCCTTCTCCCCCTCTCCCCCTCTCCTCTTCTCCTCTCTAACTCTCTCCACCCTCTCCTCTTCTCCCTCTCTCCCCCTCTCCCCTCTCCTCTCCCTATCTCCTCCTCTCCCCCTCTCCTCCTCTCCCTCTCTCCCCCTCTCCTCTCTCCTCCTCTCCCCATCTCCTTTTCTCCACCTCTCCTGTTCTCCCCCTCTCCCCCCTCTCCCCCTCTCCTCTTCTCACTCTCTCTCCATCTCCACCCTCTCCTCTTCTCCCTCTCTCCCCCTCTCCCCCTTTCCCCCCTCTCCTCTTCTCCCTCACTCCCCCTCTCCACCCTCTCCTCTTCTCCCTCTCTCCTCCTCTCCCCCCCTCCTCTCCTCTCCTCCTCTCCTCTTCTCACTCTCTGCTCCTCTGGCCTTCTCCTCCTCTCCCTCTCGCCATCTCTCCCCCCTCTCTTTTCTTCTCCCCTTTCCCCCTCTCCCCCTCTCCTCTTCTCCCTCTTCCCCCTCTCCTCTCTTCTCCCCCTCTCCACCCTCTCCCCCCTCTCCTCCTCTGCCTCTCTCCTCCTCTCCCCCCTCTCCTTCTCTCCCTCTCTCCCTCTCCCTCTTCTCTTTTCCCCCTCTCCCTCTCTCACCCTCTCCCCCTCTCCTCTTCTTCCCTCTCCCCCTCTCCCCCTCTCCTCTTCTCCCTCTCTCCCCCTCTCCACCCTCTCCTCTTCTCCCTCTCTCCCCCCCCTCCCCCCCTCTCCTCCTCTCCCCCTCTCCTCTTCTCCCTCTCTGCTCCTCTCCCCCCCTCTCCTCCTCTACCTCTCTCCTCCTCTCCTCTTCTCCTCCTCTCCCTCTCTCTTCCTCTCCCCCTCTCCTCCTCTTCCTCTCTCCCCCCTCTCCTCTTCCTCTCTCCCCCTTTCCCCCTCTCCTCTTCTCCCCCTCTCCTCCTCTCCCCTCTCCTATTCTCCCTCTCTCCCCCTCTCCTCTTCTCCCTCTCTCCCCCCTCTCCTCTCCTCTCCTCCTCTCCTCCTCTCCCCTTCTCATCCTCTCCCTCTCTCAACCTCATCTCCCTCTCTCCCCCTCTCCCCACTCTCCTCTCTTCCTCTCCCCCTCTCCTCCTCTTCCTCTCTCCCCCCTCTCCTCTTCCTCTCTCCCCCTTTCCCCCTCTCCTCTTCTCCCCCTCTCCTCCTCTCCCCTCTCCTATTCTCCCTCTCTCTTCCTCTCCCCCTCTCCTCCTCTTCCTCTCTCCCCCCTCTCCTCTTCCTCTCTCCCCCTTTCCCCCTCTCCTCTTCTCCCCCTCTCCTCCTCTCCCCTCTCCTATTCTCCCTCTCTCCCCCTCTCCACCCTCTCCTCTTCTCCCTCTCTCCCCCCTCTCCTCTCCTCTCCTCCTCTCCTCCTCTCCCCTTCTCCTCCTCTCCCTCTCTCAACCTCCTCTCCCTCTCTCCCCCTCTCCCCACTCTCCTCTCTTCCTCTCCCCCTCTCCTCCTCTTCCTCTCTCCCCCCTCTCCTCTTCCTCTCTCCCCCTTTCCCCCTCTCCTCTTCTCCCCCTCTCCTCCTCTCCCCTCTCCTATTCTCCCTCTCTCCCCCTCTCACCCTCTCCTCTTCTCCCACTCCCCCCTCTCCTCTCCTCTCCTCTCCTCCTCTCCTCCTCTCCCCTTCTCCTCCTCTCCCTCTCTCAACCTCCTCTCCCTCTCTCCTCCTCTCCTCCTCTCCCCCCTCTTCCCCTCTTCTTTTCCCTCCCCTTACATGATATATAATATATATTTGAGGAGGGGAGGGAGAGAGAGAGAGAGAGGGAGGGAGGGAGTAGGAAGAGAGTAATGTGGCGTTGAGAGGGGGGTGGAAAGGGGAGGAGAGAGGGAGGAGAGGGAGAGATGGGAGATTGAATATATTATTATCACTGACTTCTCACCAGTGATGTCATCATAACCAGTAACCTTTTCCACTCTTGGCCCAGCCCAGCCTGACCCTGACATATAGCATCAGGCCTGTTGAGTTGACTTGGGTAACAGACCTCTAGCTTCTACACCACATCCCCCCTTCTCCTGCTCTAACATGAGACATCATCAGTACTCATTTTGGGTGCTGGTACTGTTTATATTTAGGTGCTGGAACATTAACCAATATTCTATAAGAGGTGAACTCAAGCAGTAGAAAGTTTGATGTGACTTTCCCAAGTCAAGCACTGATGATAATGTAAGATATTATAGCACACACTATGTGAACTTTGCTGCTCTGTCAGCAGTTTCCTGTGGGGGTTTTCAAAACCCCTCATTTTGCTGCATTTAGCTGAGTTCAACCTGTGATCCAAGATAAGTTGCTAAGAAGTTTATCTCACATCAAAGACCTAATGAACTAATGACATAGAAGTCATATAGCCTAGCAGTATTTTCCACTCTTCAGTCCACTCTTCATGACAGTAGACTTGTATAGCTCAGTGGAGCCCCAGTTAGAGACAGATATGATACCTGCAGTGATATTGATGATCTTGTTCTGGAGCACAGGTAGGATGCTGTTATACTGATATACACTTGTGACAGTTACTGAGATATGATTTGATATTGTAAGATATATTATAATTTATAGGGCTAGTAAAATAAAATACAACTAGAGGGGGGGTATAAATGCTAGATGCCACAAAACACACACCCCGCACACACACACACATTCAGGGTGATGTCTTTACAAAAAGCCACCCTGAGACACTTTGGACTAACTCCTTCATGAGATCCACAACTAGGGACTGTTTTAATGCCTTCCAAGGCCTGTCTTAATGAATTGGTCCTGGAGTTACTATCAGCTCAAAACAATTAGTTTGAATGTCGTATAGAGCTGCTCTTTCTTTTTAAACAATCTTAAGAGCTGTCATTTTATTGTGAGGAACTGTAGTTTATCAGACCTGTTTCTGTTCTGTCCTCTGTTGTGTGAGTGATCAGGTCACAGACTCAGGTCTGTTCTAATGATAGAGGTCTGTGACCTGAGTCAAGATCAACAGGCCTGATGCTATATGTCAGGCAGAGAGAGAGAACTAGAGAGAGAGAGAGAGAGTGAGAGAGAGAGAGAGAGAGAGAGAGAGAGGAGTAGAGAGAGAGAGAGAAAGAGAGAGAGAGGAGAGAGTGGGGAGAGAGAGGAGGGGAGGGGAGAGAGAGGAGTGGATCTGGAAATTAATCTTGAAATTAATCTGGAAGTGAATCTGGAAATTAATCTGGAAGTTAATAGGAAGTTAATAGGAATACGACTTTTAGATCGCAAAAACTTTTATTATGCATGTCAGATTTCAATACTGGCCGATGTCATAACTCTTGAGGATGTCTTCTCTCGAATGAGCCATTGATCATATTTCTGCGATATTCCTACCTATTGAAATTTGTAATTTAACAGAGGGTCTAGCACATGTTTCCTATTTGTCTGCCTCTTTAGTCCAGGGTGCATTGCATGGTGCAGTTCCACAGATATTATAGAAAAGAGATAGAATCCACTGAAGAATGGATAATGTCCCACCCAGCAGACTGTCGACCAATCGCGTTGACGTTGTCATACTGCGTCACGCGGTTGCTAAGCTAATCGTCAGGCAATTCCTTCTCAAAGTCAGTCTATATGTCGAGAAACGTGCCTCTATTCCTCGAAAGTACGTAATAACACGATTCCAAAGCTATGCAATACTACAGATAGCAAGTTAATTATCTCACATCTCGGGAAAATATTTGTAATGTTGCACTTCTTGTTGACGAAATTCGTGCTAATATTAGGTGTTTGAGCTAGCGCCCAATAGACTCCCATTCACTTCTTGAAGGAGAGCTCTCCTTGTCCCGGTTCGCCCAGAATGCACCGCGCAGCCCATTGACCTAGTATGGGCAACGTTTCCCATCTCCTCCAAGTATATCTGCTGTTACGAATGTTAGACTCCACTCTGTGAGCGACATCGATCTGCAGGAGATTGTAGACTCCTAAATTGATTGTGCAGTTTGTTTAGGCGATTTTACAGCTAGCTAGCTACTTCACACGCTGATATTGTCTTTGTATTATTGTGTGTAGCCAGCCCATAGAGAGAGCATTGCATTGTGGATTTTGTAGTCTACTTGAGCTGCAACAGATTTCCACAACGAGTTTCCATGTTGCTACCAACCTTATTATATAACGTCAAAATGAAACATTTGTTTACAAAAATTGTTTTCACATATTAGTGTAATTTAACACTGTAAATGAAAGTGATGAGTGGCTTTGTGTGGATTTTTCCTTTAATGTGTAGATTTTCATTTTGTATTTCATGATTTTCTTCATTCTTTGGTTGAGTTTGTTTGTCTTTATACGTCCTTGTCGATTGTAGGCCTAAGTAATTCCATTGATGTATGCCTTTTATTTCAATGCATGTGTAGAATTTATCTGGGATAGTTTGCATTCACAGTCAGCTGTTTTATGCTCCAGTTACTTTCACATTGATGTCAGTATTTGAAGTCAGCCTTTGAATTGTGTATTATGCATCTATTTCATTGCACTGTATACACTGTTCCCCAAGTAGGCTAAATCAGTCAATGGGGAGGTTGAGTAGTGTGATGAGGTTGAGTTTGTTTATATGTATATATATATATATATATATATATTTTTTTTTTTTTTTTTTTTTTTTTTTTTTTTTTTTTTTTTCACCATTATTTAACCAGGTAGGCCAGTTGAGAACAAGATCTCATTTACAACTGCGACCTGGCCAAGATAAAGCAAAGCAGTGCGATAAAAACAACAACAACACAGAGTTACATATGGGGTAAACAAAACGTACAGTCAATAACACAATAGAAAATAGAAAATCTATATACAGTGTGTGCAAATGTAGTAAGTTATGGAGGTAAGGCAATAAATAGGCCATAGTGCAAAATAATTACAATTTAGTATTAACACTGGAGTGATAGATGTGCAGAAGATGATGTGCAAATAGAGATACTGGGGTGCAAATGAGCAAAATAAATAACAATATGGGGATGAGGTAGTTGGGTGGGCTAATTACAGATTGGGCTGTGTACAGGTGCAGTGATCAGTAAGCTGCTCTGACAACTGATGCTTAAAGTTAGTGAGGGAGATAAGAGTCTCCAGCTTCAGAGATTTTTGCAGTTCGTTGACGAAGACGGCTGCACAGTACTGTCTTTTATCGATCGCGGTTGTAATATTGTTTAGGACCTTGAGCGTGGCTGAGGTGCACCCATGACCAGCTCGGAACCAGATTGCAGAGCGGAGAAGGTACGGTGGGATTCGAAATGGTCGGTTATCTGTTTGTTAACTTGGCTTTCAAATACTTTCGAAAGGCAGGGCAGGATGGATATGGGTCTGTAACAGTTTGGATCGAGAATGTCTCCCCCTTTGAAGAGGGGGATGACCGCGGCAGCTTTCCAATCTCTAGGGATCTCAGACAATACGAAAGATAGGTTGAACAGGCTAGTACTAGGGGTTGCGACAAATTCGGCGGCTAATTTTAGAAAGAAAGGGTCCAGATTGTCTAGCCCAGCTGATTTGTAGGGATCCAGATTTTGCAGCTATTTCAGAACATCAGCTATCTGAATTTGGGTGAATGAGAAGTGGGGTTTAGCTGTATTTCTACACACCCCATTTAGCCATACCCTAGGTTTAGCTGTATTTCTACACACCCCATTTAGCCATACCCTAGGTTTAGCTGTATTTCTACACACCCCATTTAGCCATACCCTAGGTTTAGCTGTATTTCTACACACCCCATTTAGCCATACCCTAGGTTTAGTTGTATTTCTACACACCCCATTTAGACATACCCTAGGTTTAGCTGTATTTCTACACCACCAAACTACTTCCTGCGGCTATGGGACAGAGGAGGAGGGGAGGGGAGATGGAGAGTGAGAGAGAAGAGGAGGAGAGAGAGGGAGATGTCAAAAGAGATAGGGCTGACAGACTAACACGCAGTCAACTGAATATCTTTTCATAACTGACTTCTCACAAGTGATGTCATCATAACCAGTAACCTTTTCCACTCTTCAACTCTTGGTCTGGCTCAGCTTGACCTCTGACCTATGAAATGAATGATTTCAAAAAGAGACAAAAGCAAAGGTATTAAATTATATATAAACTCATCTGCAAAGAGAGGTTCACCTTTCCATGGAAGGGGAATGTGTGTACACATGGGTGTTATTGCATCATACCAACTATAAGCCTATCTTCTCCATCACATCAAGTGTGTTGTTGCACCACACCAACTATAAGCCTATCTTCCCCATCACATCATGAAAGGTCATGTTAATGTTCATTTCTCCTCTCTTTTGCCCCTCCCCCTCTCTCACTCTCTCTCTCTCTCAGTAACATTCAAAGGGGTTTTATTGACACAGGAAATATATGTTACCATTGACAAAGAAAGTGAAATAAACAATCACAAACAGTAAACTTTAAACACACAAAAGTTTCAAAAGAGAAAGACATTTGAAATGTTAATAATTTAACTATAAACAAACAAAACAAAAAATACGAGTGTATCAGTCCTGACCTGTATAGGCCGTCGGTCAATACACTGTAAATGAAATATAAACTAGCTGGCTCCACTAGGGCCCTCTCTGCCAGGTGGCTCCACTAGGGCCCTCTCAGCCAGGTGGCTCCACTAGGGTCCTCTCAGCCAGGTGGCTCCACTAGGGTCCTCTCAGCCAGGTGGCTCCACTAGGACCCTCTCAGCCAGGTGGCTCCACTAAGCCCTCTCAGCCAGGTGGCTCCACTAGGGTACTCTTAGCCAGCTGGTGTGTGTAGGAGAGTGTGAGCTGTGTGTGCAAAATGTAGAAGTACAAATGGCAAGGGACATGAAATAAACTGATAAATCTAGGCCTAGGTTTTATTTACTGTGGTGTTTGTTCTCCACTGGTTACCCTATTCTTATCACAACAGGTCACACATTTTGCTGCCATGATTGCACGCTGCTGTATTTCACCTAACAGATATGGGAGCTTATCAATATTATATTTGTTTTCAAAGTATTTGGGGGTCCTTGTAATCTGAGGGAAATATGTCTCTCTCACATCATCGTTTAATTGGCAGGAGGTTAGGAAGTGCAGCTCAGTTTCCACCTCATTTTGTGGGCAGTGTGGCACATAGCCTGTCTTCTCTCTACCTATAGTGATTTTCGGGATGCGGAAGGCAGACATACAGGCGGATGAAGTAGATTGAGATGCAGCCCATGCAAAAAAACAAATCTCTATCTTAAACAGACGGATTTTGATTGGGATTTATTGTATTATATTGGAAGATATTATAGGAATGATGGTATTTATATAACATTTCCGGTGGAATAACCAACTATTCTTCAAAGAATACCCACCAATACAGCGCTATGTGTACGTTTAGAGGGTAGCTGGTTTCTGCATTACAGTTTCAACAAGTATTCTCCCACTGACAGACTTATGAGCTGTTGTGACTGCAACTAAGCATATATGCAAGGTCATTTTGATTGTGTACACGGTCATACCTAGTTATAACCAGTTATAACCAGGCGAATACGTAAGGTTCTTCATTTCTGCAGGTGATCTGTTTATCTGGTCTAAATCACTGATACATGTCCCCCTGGATTCAAATAAATACTTTTTTAGATTTGCCTTAGAATAACTACCTTTCGGAGAATACCCACCAATACAGCTGTCTGTATCTGAGTTCTATATTGCAGTTCTATCAACTATTTATACCGTTGGCAGACTTTTTAATGAAGGTCCTATCAAATTACTATAGGAGGAATCAGATGCTTTTCGTTGGGGTCAGAATGATCCCAAATGACTTCAATTTTGTAAAAAAATGATGATGATATCAGTTGACTGACAAATACATGAAGAATTTGAAGAATTTAATAAACCAACTTTGGGCTATGATTTATAAAAAATATGGCTCTAGATGCAATTTGTTAACTTCAGTAGTGGTGTGTGGGTAAATTTACTGGGGGGGAAAGCCATATTACAACCAGATCAGTTGTGATCATTTCATTGTCTGGTCTATAAACCTAATGAATGATCCTCTGTGCCCAAATCATGCTTTAGAAGCCTATTTTGAATGCTTTTATTTATTTCTGTATAAACAGGAGTATGCTAATTTGTATTTTATATCTTTCTGGGTAAGTGCCAGGACCATTCACAGTTTAGCTCATTTGGCCTCCCTTTTTATTATCAAGGGAGGCCAAATGTTCGCTGGCTTCCCTTGCATTCAATGCTACAGGGTGGCAGCAGTGTCATATTATTTTGAACTAGACAGCATCAGATAGATCAGTAGTTCCCAAACTCTGGGGCGGCCTCCTAGGGGTGGTGCGAGGGGTCAGGTGGGGGGTCGGGTGGGCGCAGGGGTCATTATGCAATTTGTTATTTGATTTGATTTATTTCAGGACCATTCACAGTTTAGCTCAACGCTATTTGGTATTTTAATTACTTTTTTTATGATCAAGGGAGGCCAAATGTTAGCATTCAATGCTACAGGGCGGCAGCAATGTCCTACTCTTTTTAACCAGACAGCATCAGATAGAATGGCCTCCACATACAGAGACAGAGGGGCACCGTTTCACTCGCTCAGATGCTTTCTCCGGTGAGGTACATTCAGCCTCTTGCTAATTGAAGGAAAATGATAAAACACAGAGAGATGAAAGATACATTATTTTATATGTTTTGTTCTTGGTAATTTTTTGGGGGGAAGCCTGGCTTCCTTTGGCATCCATGAATACACGCCACTGCGGAGGTTAGGAGATATAATGTAGCAGGTTAGGATAATTAACGTGGGAGGTTAGGATAACTAATGTAGCAGGTTAGAATAACTAACGTGGGAGATTAGGATAACTAATGTTGCAGGTTAGGAGAACTAACGGAGAAGGTTAAGAGAACTAACCTAGCAGGTTAGGAGAATTAGCGTAGCAGGTTAGGATAATTAACGTGGCAGGTTAGTATAATTAACTTAGCAGGTTAGGAGAATTAACGTGGCAGGATAGGATCATTAACGTGGCAGGATAGGATCATTAACGTGGCAGGATAGGATCATTAACGTGGCAGGATAGGATCATTAACGTAGGCAGGATAGGAGAACTAACGTAGCAGGTTAGGATAATGAACGTAGCCGATTAGGAGAATTAACGTAATGTGCGTGTGATCAGTTTTTGCCATATCAATCAGGAAAGAAATAGGAGTGCTGCTGATCTAACTGTAAGTCGCTCTGGATAAGAGCATCTGATAAATGACTCAAATGGAAATGTAAAATCTAGGATCAGTTCCCCACTGTCCATGTAATGTTATTCATTATGATCTAAAAGGCAAAAGGGGTCTTAGATCAACACTCCTACTCTGAAACTATTCATGAATACAGGCCTAGCTAGATATGAATGGACCCATAACCTTGATAAAGGATTGTTTTCCACCGGAGGCCTGGTTCAGCAGTGTTAGTTCTGTAGTGCAACCCTGGCCCAGACTGGATTAACATCGCCATCTAGTGGACATTTAACTGTATGACAGGAAGACAAAGGGACCCTATTCACTAGCAGTGTTTCCCAACCAGGGGTACTTGGACCCCTGCGGGTACTTGGACTATCCACAGGGGGTCCTTGAGAAGACTCATGAGACCAGAGGGTTACTGGTAAAATGCACATGAGAGGGTCCTCTGGGTAACTGAAAAAGGTTGGGGACCACTGCCCTATAGAGAGCAATAGTAATGGAGACTTTTTGTAGGCACAAACTCCACCTCGGTTCATTGGACAAATCCTATGGGGAAATTAATGGAGTTTTTGTCGTTTTTTTTTATTAATTCCGACAATAAGGTCTGTGGTAATCACAGGCTTAGGAGATCTTATAGCCTACATTTTATTATATGAGATAATTTTCATCAGCTATCGTCACTTTTTGTGAAATTTGAAGCATTTATGTAATCAGAAAAAGCCCATAAAGGATTCATAATTCATAAAGATCATGTTAACTGATTGATATAATCACATAGAACAAAACATAAAGGCTTCAGAATTCATAAAGTTCATGTTACCTGACTGATATTATCTCATAGAACAAAACATAAAGGCTTCATAATTCATAAAGGTCATGTTAACTGACTGAAATTATCTCAAAGAACAAAACTTATAAGATCTAATAAGTCTGTGTTCATCTCAGACCTTATTTTCAGCGTTTATCCCAAAACCCTATTCTTTCCCCATTCATTTAGGCTACAAGCTGGCGAGCTCTATACAGTGCACACTACTTTATGGCACCCTTTCACAGTCATGGGGAGAATCTCAATTGCATACTCCTCGCCTCCTTCTCAAAACCCATTGGATGAGAAAGCCAGAGGTCCCGCCCCTCTGACCTTCTCCTCCAATGAGGAGAGAGGAGGTGAGGAGAAAGGACGCGAGGAGTATACTCTACAATCGAGATTATCACAGAGGGTAACTGCATACATGGAGTGTGTCTGAAAGTGGGTGTTGCTAAAGAAGTGGGAGGATCAACAGAAGTGGGTGTATGGAAACTTAACAGCTAATTGGGCAGATTGGTTGCCACTCAAGACTATTTTGCTTGGCTGCTAGCTGCTTCCTTGTAGCATTTTAGGTTAGAATGACCTTCTCCAATGGGTTTAGAGAAGGAGGTGAGGAGAGAGTAGAGAGGAAGGAATTGATCCAACTTCCTCCGCGCTCACGCATTATTATAATTCATATGCATTAGCCTGTTTCTGTTAGATTATACATCATGACAAAATAGATCATATTGCTGTCCTGTTAATGTTCCTGGACCTTCGAGGCTAAACTGCAGAGTAAAAACCCATAACTGATCCAAATCAGACAGGCTAGATGCAGTTATTTTGAAATTAATATGTATTCAAAACGCCTGGTTTTTGAACGGTTATCAAAATGACCTGGGCTATTCACTGCAGTTTACAGCCTAGACTAGAGTTGTGTACTCACTTGAAAACAATAATAACATTCTTCATTACATTGTGTTGATGTAGCTTAGGTAGAATACGTTTCTTGTCCCTAACAAACTGAAACAATAGGGTAGGTTTTTCGAGCTAGGAGGGAGTTCTGCCTGACTCTGGCATCATAACTGAGAAGAATGGAATAAGGGATGCTTTTAATCATCATGTTACCTCGGCAGGCTTTTTATTTGAGAGAAACAGTGGTTTAGTTGACCCTGGTCAGCCAATCGACTGCTCTTCCCTCTGCCAGCCTCTAGCTGACTCAACGGTTGACCCGTCAACTTCTAGTCAATCTTTGTTTCATTTCAACTATTTACTATCTGTGATGTGTTAGATGTCTTGCTTAAGATTTATGTTTTTTTTTAAATCCACTGGGGCTGATATGCTTGATCCATTTCTACTGCAGCTCTCTGCCCCCCTGATTGCTGAATCATCAACCCATAACCTGACAGTTATATCTAGTACTATCTCCAAGGTTTGGAAGGCGGCCCATGTACTCCCCCTTCACAAAGGTGGTGACCCCTTGTGACCTAAATAATTATCGCCCCATTTATAAACTTTTTTGCCTAGCTAAAATATTAGAATCCTTAATTAATTCTCAGCTAAGATGTATTGTAAATGTACATCAGTGGGGTTTTAGACCAGGTCATATCACTATCTCTGCTGCATCCCTAGTTATAAATGATGTGGTTCACTGTAAGGATAGAAGGCAACATTGTGCTGCCCTCTTCATTGACCTGTCCTCCTCCTGATCACTCACTGCTAATTCAGAGGCTTGGCTCAATTGGCCTAGACCAGGCTGCATGTAACTGGTAAAAAAATGACTTGACAGATAGAACTCAATGTGTATCTACTGATGGTGTTAAATCAGGCGACAGTGTGCTTTAGGACCATGTGGAGGGTTCTGAGCAGTCGGGTAGGCTGTTTGGAGTGTTTATCCAACTGGATAAAAACAAAAATGAATATAAATAAAGTTATGTCTCCCCCACTTCTAAAACCAAAGTTACACCTATGCTGTTTACATTAACAATATTGACTTGTCTATAAAAAACTGTAACCTCCACTTGTATACAGTTGATAGTTGCTGTGTATGCTATTTCCCCCACGGTTGACCAGGCTCTATCTGAACTACAGTCTGCCTTCATGGAATTACAGAAAAACTTTATTGACCTGAAATGAGCATTGAATGCAGGGAAAACTCAGTATATGTTGTTCTCTAGTCCACATCAAAATAACTGATTTAATGTACTTTGAATGGTGTCCATATTGATTGTGTCCCTGCTTATAAATATCTGGGAATCTGGATAGATGAAAAGCTGTCTTTTAAAAAGCATATTGATGAGTAAATTAAGGAGGGAGCTTGTTCCACCATTGGGGTGCCAGAGCAACGAACAGTTTTGACTGGGCTGAGCGGGAACTGTGCTTCCGCAGAGGTAGGGGGGCCAGCAGGCCAGATGTGGATGAACGCAATGCCCTCGTTTGGGTGTAGGGACTGATCAGAGCCTGAAGGTACGGAGGTGCCGTTCCCCTCACAGCTCCGTAGGCAAGCACCATGGTCTTGTAGCAGATGCGAGCTTCAACTGGAAGCCAGTGGAGTGTGCGGAGGAGCGGGGTGACGTGAGAGAACTTGGGAAGGTTGAACAGAGGGGAGAGGTGCGCTTGTGAAGTTGGAAAACATTTTGTGTACGTTTTTTTCCCCGAATTGGTTTTAACTGCACTCTACTTTACTTACCTTAACAAAATAAGATGTATAGTTGAATATTTTAGAAATGAGTTGTCTCAATTCGCTTGCTGCTTGGCTGTATTGACGAAGGTTCCAGTGCCTCTGGCAGTGTCACGGTTTCGGCCGAGGCTGCCTCTCTCCCTTGTTCGGGCAGGCTTCGGCGTTCGTTGTCTCCGGAGTACTAGCTGCCACCGTTGTATGTTTCATGTTCATTTGCTTTTGTCTGAATGTTGTCACACCTGTTTTCTGTTAGGTTCATTAGTGTCCTATTTAGTTCTCATTGTGTGTGTCAGGTGTTGTGTATTATTGTTTTGCTTGTCAGACGTGTGTTCGCTCGGTTGAGCTTCTCTCCACTGCGCTGGAGTTATTCGCACCTGTTAGTGCGCATTTTGTTTCATTTTTCGCCTTCGTGCGTATTTCGCCTTCGGGCAAGTGTTCTGTTTGCCGTGTTTCGGCTCAATACAACTATCTTGGATTATCAGTCTGCGTCCTGCGTTTGATTCCGCCACTGCACCTACAGCACGCCTTGACAGAATAATACACCAACAATGGAATCAGCAGGAGCCGCAGCAGCCCAGGCGACGTTGGAGGACAGGGTTCAGGAGCAAGGGGACCAGATCCGGCAGATGGGGACCGCACTGCAGGAGGTGATCACCACCATCCGAGGCTGGAGGACGCCTCCACCGCCACCCTCCGTGCCAGCACCATCGGCCAGTCAGCCTAGTCCCGCACCAGAACCCCGAGGAGTCCGTCTCTCACTCCCGAGGGCTTACGAGGGGACCGCGGCCGGATGCCAGGGTTTCCTTCTCCAGGTGGAGCTGTACCTGGCCACCGTGCATCCGGCGCCCTCGGGACATGAGAGCGTGTCCGCCCTGATCTCCTGCCTGTCTGGGAAGGCGTTGGAATGGGCCAACGTGGAGTGGAGGAGGATCGACGCGGACACCATTACGTACAACGAGTTCGCCCGCCGCTTTAAGGCGGTGTTTGACCATCCCCCGGAGGGGAAAGCGGCGGGGGAGCGTCTGGTCTTCCTCCGGCAGGGGAGGAGGAGTGCTCAGGAGTTTGCCCTCGAATTCCGTACTCTAGCGGCAGATGCAGGGTGGAATGATCGGGCCCTCGTCGATCACTACAGGTGTAGTCTACGCGAGGACGTCCGTCGGGAGCTGGCCTGTAGGGACACTAGCCTCACGTTCGACCAGTTGTTTGACATGTCCATCAGGCTGGACAACCTGCTAGCTACCCGCGGGCGTTCCGAGGGGGGTTCGTCCATTTCACCCTCCAGCGCTTCCGAGCCGTGCCCCATGGAGCTCGGGGGCGCTGGCGCTAGAGAGAGGAAGGGTCGGCATACTAGGGGGTCCATCCCTTGCACCAACTGTGGTCGGGGAGGACACACCGCGGCTAGGTGCTGGGGATGGCCTCCTAGGGGAGATGACGACAGGTCCCGCACTGGGGATTCCCTCCTGGTGAGTAGGCGCCCCACTCACCCAGAGCTCTCTGTTACACATTTTTGTATGCCTGTGCGTTTTCCACAGGTAGCACCTCATTCCCAGCATAAGGCGCTGGTAGATTCAGGCGCGGCTGGGAATTGTATTGATACCAAGTTTTGTTTAGCGTTAGGGATTCCCCTTCTTCCTGTTGATGTTCCTTTCCCCGTTCATGCCCTAGATAGCCGTCCGTTGGGTTCGGGCTTGATCAGGGAGGTCACGGCGCCAATTAGGATGTGTGCGCAGGGGGGTCATCAGGAGATGATTCAGCTATTTCTGATTGACTCTCCTGCGTATCCGGTGGTGCTGGGCATGCCCTGGTTGAGTACCCATAACCCATCCATTTCATGGCAGGAGAGGGCTCTGAGGGAGTGGTCTGCTCAGTGTGTAGGTAGATGTTTGGGCGTTTCCGTAGGGGCTACCTCGGTGGAGAGTCCAAACCAGGTGCCCGCATTGCATGTTCCCCCTGAGTATGGGGATTTGGCTATTGCGTTTAGCAAGGCGAGGGCGACGCAGTTGCCACCCCATAGGCAGGGAGATTGTGCGATAGACCTTCAGGCAGGAGCGGCGCTCCCACGGAGCCATGTGTATCCTCTGTCTCAAGAGGAGAAGAAAGCTATGGAGACTTACATAGACGAATCTCTGAGACAAGGATACATACGGCCGTCCACTTCCCCTGCGTCCTCGAGTTTCTTTTTTGTGAAGAAAAAGGATGGTGGTTTGCGCCCATGCATCGATTACAGTGGGCTTAATCAGATTACGGTGAAGTATAGTTATCCACTCCCGCTGATTGCGACCATGACTGAGTCGTTGCATGGGGCGCGTTTCTTCACTAAATTAGATCTCAGGAGCGCGTACAACTTGGTGCGCATCAGGGAGGGCGATGAATGGAAGACAGCCTTTAGTACCACCTCGGGCCATTACGAGTATCTGGTCATGCCCTACGGGTTGATGAACGCTCCGTCAGTTTTCCAATCATTCGTGGATGAGATCTTCAGGGACATGCAGGGGCAGGGGGTGGTTGTGTACATTGATGACATTCTCGTGTACTCGCCTACCCGTGCCGAGCATGTGGCCCTGGTGCGTAGAGTGTTGCGGAGGCTGGTGGAGCACAACCTGTATGTGAAGGCAGAGAAGTGTCTGTTTTTCCAGGAGTCGGTCTCCTTTTTGGGGTATCAGTTGTCCGCGGCAGGGGTGAAGATGGAGGTAGACCGGGTGTCGGCCGTGCGTAATTGGCAAACACCAACCACTGTGAAGGAGGTGCAGCAGTTCTTGGGGTTTGCGAATTACTACCGGAGGTTTATCCGGGGTTTTGGACAGGTGGCAGCTCCCATCACGTCTCTTTTGAAGGGGGGTCCGGTGCGTCTGCAGTGGTCGGCCGAGGCTGACAGGGCGTTTGGGAGGCTGAAGGACCTGTTTACCTCGGCCCCGGTGCTGGCGCATCCGGATCCCTCTTTGCCGTTCCAGGTAGAGGTGGACGCGTCAGAGGCCGGTCTAGGAGCCGTGCTTTCACAACGGTCTGGCGCGCCACCTAAACTCCGCCCCTGTGCTTTTTATTCTAAGAAGCTCAGTCCGGCGGAGCGGAACTATGACGTAGGGGACAGGGAGCTGTTAGCCGTGGTACAGGCTCTAAAGGTGTGGAGGCACTGGCTTGAGGGGGCTCAACACCCTTTCCTCATTTTGACTGACCACCGTAACCTGGAGTACATCCGGGCGGCGAGGAGGCTGAACCCTCGCCAGGCAAGATGGAATATGTTCTTGACCAGGTTTACTTTTAAGATCACGTACATCCCTGGGTCACAGAATGGTAAGGCAGATGCGCTGTCTCGGCGGTATGACACGGAGGAGAGGTCCGTGGAGCCCACTCCCATACTGCCGGAGTCGTGTCTGGTGGCACCGGTAGTGTGGGAGGTCGATGCTGAACTCGAGCGGGCGTTACGCACCGACCCTAGTCCACCACAGTGCCCGGAGGGTCGGAAGTACGTTCCGCTCGAGGTTCGGGATCGATTGATCTATTGGGCTCACACGTCACCCTCCTCTGGACATCCGGGTATTGGCCGGACAGTGCACTGTCTTAGTGCCAAGTACTGGTGGCCCACGTTGGCAAGGGATGTGAGGGTTTATGTTTCCTCCTGCTCGGTGTGCGCCCAGTGTAAGGCGCCTAGACATCTGCCCAGGGGTAAGTTACTACCTCTGCCCGTGCCACAACGACCATGGTCCCACCTCTCAGTGGATTTTCTTACTGACCTTCCTCCTTCACAGGGGAATACCACTATACTGGTCGTTGTGGACCGGTTTTCTAAGGCCTGTCGTTTGCTTCCCATGCCGGGCCTTCCTACCGCCCTGCAAACTATTTACCCATGTGTTCCGGCACTACGGGGTACCCGAGGATATTGTGTCTGATCGGGGCCCCCAATTTACCTCCAGAGTCTGGAGGGCCTTTATGGAGCGGTTGGGGGTCTCGGTGAGCCTCACCTCGGGTTACCACCTGGAGAGTAATGGGCAGGTGGAGCGTGTAAACCAGGATGTGGGCAGGTTTCTTAGAACATACTGCCAGGACCGGCCGGAGGAGTGGTCAAGGTACGTTCCCTGGGCCGAAATGGCCCAGAATTCCCTACGCCATTACTCCACTAACCTAACCCCTTTCCAATGTGTGTTAGGTTACCAGCCGGTTCTGGCACCCTGGCAGCAGAGCCAGATCGAGGCTCCTGCGGTGGATGAGTGGGCGAGGCGCTCGGAGGAGACATGGAACGCTGCACACGTACATCTGCAGCGGGCCCTCCGGCGTCATAAGGCGAGCGCTGATCTCCACCGCAGTGAGGGACCGGTGTACGCACCTGGTGATCGAGTCTGGCTCTCTACCAGGAACCTGCCCCTCCGCCTGCCCTGTCGGAAACTGGGTCGGCGGTTTGTAGGGCCATTTAAAGTCCTGGGAAGGTTGAACGAGGTATGTTATAAATTACAGCTACCTGTGGAATATAAAAGTATTAACCCCTCGTTCCATGTGTCCCTTCTCAGGCCGGTGGTAGCTGGCCCACTCCAAGACAGTGAGATCAGGGAGACTCCTCCGCCCCCGTTGGACATCGAGGGGGCACCGGCGTACTCCGTGAGGTCCATCTTGGATTCGAGACGTCGGAAGGGGGGTCTTCAGTATCTAGTGGAGTGGGAGGGGTACGGTCCGGAGGAGCGGTGCTGGGTGCCGAGGGGAGACATTTTGGACCCGTCTCTCCTGACGGAATTCCATCGTGGGCACCCGACACGCCCGGGTCCGCATCCCCCGGGTCGTCCCCGAGGCCGGAGTCAGCGCACGTCTAGGGGGGGGTACTGTCACGGTTTCGGCCGAGGCTGCCTCTCTCCCTTGTTTGGGCAGGCTTCGGCGTTCGTTGTCTCCGGAGTACTAGCTGCCACCGTTGTATGTTTCATGTTCATTTGCTTTTGTCTGAATGTTGTCACACCTGTTTTCTGTTAGGTTCATTAGTGTCCTATTTAGTTCTCATTGTGTGTGTCAGGTGTTGTGTATTATTGTTTTGCTTGTCAGACGTGTGTTCGCTCGGTTGAGCTTCTCTCCACTGCGCTGGAGTTATTCGCACCTGTTAGTGCGCATTTTGTTTCATTTTTCGCCTTTGTGCGTATTTCGCCTTCGGGTTCTGTTTGCCGTGTTTCGGCTCAATACAACTATCTTGGATTATCAGTCTGCGTCCTGCGTTTGATTCCGCCACTGCACCTACAGCACGCCTTGACAGGCAGTGGCTTCGGGAGCTGCTTGGGTTCGTCGGATCCGGAGCTGGAGAGGACAGTTTAGTCTGAGGTCATTTAAGGGCTTCGGGGACACTGGACATCGTTTTTCGGAAGCATGCAGGGCACTTTCTGCCTATTGGATTATAAATAGTCAACTGTTGGTTTCAAGGGCTTTCTACCGTGATAACTGTGGGGTTAGACTGTTAGTTTTTTATAGCTCCAACGGCGCCAACGAACATTTTCAGTTTAGCACCCGGGTTTAGGTTATCTTAAAATATTATTGTATTGTGTGTATTGCCAATTGTTTGCAAGTGGATCATTCATTATTCATTCTTTTTATATACACATTCTATCTGTAGGTAAGAACCCTGGTCTCTTTGGTTTTTCCTTAGCGAGTTTAGTCATACCAGGTTTATTATGTACTGAGTGGACCTTTTCACCATACTTTTACTCTATGGATTTATCTGAGCCTGTGGTGATCGGGTTACATCAACATTATAAATATGGTGGAAACTCCCACTAGTCCATGCCTCCACCAATCCAATGCTTTTAGATTATGGGAAGTAGTGAACAAGTGCACACTTCAGGAGAAAGGAGATATTATTGGGACACACTCAGATGTTCTGTTAATCAACCACATTGGTCTACCACAAGGCTTCCTTGGTTCAAACTGTCAGATTATTGTTATAATGTTGTTGGTAGTATATAGATAATGATGTTATTGATTACAAAAATGCGAGGGGTGTATTCAGTTTTGTGAGATACTGTATGTTAGAGCAGGAGTAGGGGGGGTAGAAGTTAGAGGTCTGTTACCTGAGTCAAGATCAACAGGGAGGGAGAGGGAGAGGGAGAGGTTAAATTAACATCAACAGACTAACATGCAGTCAACTGAATATCTTTTCATCACTGACTTCTAACCAGTGATGTCATCACAACCAGTAACCTTTTCCACTCTTCCACTTTTGGTCCGGCTCAGCTTGACCTCTGACCTCTGAAATGAATGATTTAAAAAACAGACAAAGCAAAGGTATTAAATTAGATATAAACTCATCTGCAAAGAGAGTTACACATTTCCATGGAAAGGGAATGTACACTAAATGACCAAAAGTATGTGGACACCTGCTCGTCGAACAACTCATTCCAAAGTCATGACCATTAGTATGAAGTTGGTCCCCCTTTGCTGCTATGACAGCCTCCACTCTTCTGGGAAGGCTTTCCAATAGATGTTGGAACATTGCTGCGGGGACCTGCTTCCATTCAGCCACAAGAGCATTAGTGAGGTAATGTTAAATATACATTGCTGCGTGGATTTTTTCCTTTGGACTGCCAGATGGTGAAGTGTGATTTATCACTCCAGAGAACGCGTTTTCAATACTCCAGAGTCCAATGGCGGCGGGCTTTATACCACTCCAGCCAATGCTTGGCATTGCTCACGGTGATCTTAGGCTTTTGTTCGGTTGCTCAACCATGGAAACCCATTTCATGAAGCTCCCAACTAACAGTTCTTGTGCTGACGTTGCTTCCAGAGGCAGTTTGGAACTCGTAGTGAGTGTTGCAACCGAGGACAGACGGTTTTTACATGCTACCCTCTTCAGCACTCGGCGGTCCCGTTCTGTGAGCTTGTGTGGCCTACAACTTCACGCTGAGCCGTTGTTGCTCCTAGACGTTTCCTTTCACAATAACAGAACTTACAGTTGACCGAGGCAGCTCCAGCAGGGCAGACATTTTACTAAATTACTTGTTGGAAAGGTGGCATCCTGTGACGGTGCCACGTTGAAAGTCAATGAGGTCTTCAGTATGGGCCATTCTACTGCCAATGTTTGTCTATGGAGATTGCATGGCTGTGTGCTCGATTTTATACACCTGTCAGGAAGGGGTGTGGCTGAAATAGAATCCACTAATTTGAAGGGGTGTCCACATACTTTTGTATCTATATTGTGTGTACACACGTGTGTTGTTGCATCATACCATCGATAAGCCTATCTTCCCCCATCACATCATGAAAGGTTATGTTGATGTTCATTTAACCTTTGCCTCTATCTCTCTCTCTCTCTCTCTCTCTCTCTCTCTCTCTCTCTCTCTCTCTCTCTCTCTCTCTCTCTCTCTCTCTCTCTCTCTCTCTCTCTCTCTCTCTCTCTCTCTCTCTCTCTCTCTCTCTCTCTCTCTCTCTCTCTCTCTCTCTCTCTCTCTCTCTCTCTCTCTCTCTTTCTCTCTCTCTCTCTCTCCTCAGATCTCCAGGCTCAAAGCGTCAGTCCACCAGGTAGGTAGAGTATAAATCTACAATGATTATAGCAGTTCAATATTAGTCAACTTTATTATCCCACATGGAGAAATTCATGTGTCGATACACACCATTCTAAAACCCAATAACAAGTACTGTTTTATGGAACTGCTAATACTTGTCAACCACAAAGCATTACTGCTGTTAGAATAACAGAAGCCCTGTCATAATCTGTCCTCACCACTGTGTTTTCCTCTCTGCTGTTTACAGCTGAACAATCAGTCAGACTGGTGAATGGGACCAGTTCCTGTTCTGGGACAGTGGAAGCCTTTTATAAAGGAGAGTGGTTAGGTCTATGTACTATAGGGTGGTGCATGAGAGTGACTAAGGTTGTGTGTAGAGAGCTGGGCTGTGGGAATGCTGTAGCTGCATCTAGAGGACCTCTGGTTGAAGATGGAAGAGGAGGAGTCACACTATGGAGTAGATGTAGTGGAGATGAGTCTACTATTAGAGAGTGTGGAGGAACACCTGGTGTCTGTAATGGTGGATATTATCATCTATATTCTCTTCATGTGATCTGTTCAGGTAAGAGACTGGTAATATTGAGATATTTATTTTGTACATTATACAAGATTAGCATATCATGTGTAATGTGTTTTTCATTTCATTTAAAGACAGGGAGAGATGTTAGATGTATTCAAACATTATATTTGTGTTTGTCATATTGGTTTATGGGAGATGTGCATGGGCAGATCATTGTAGTTCAGATGTTACTGAAGTGAAGCTGCCTGATGGATGTCCAGCTGTTTATTTTCTATAAAGTGAAGTGAACTTATTCCTGTCTCCTGCCTGCATTATTCCCAACCCTGTCCTGAGTGACTAAGAACCCATTTCTACCTCTTACAGTATCAAACATAGCAAACTACAATCTTTTATCCAACATATTTGTGTTTAGTCCTTGACAGTGTCATCAACAAAACTGATTGAATGTTCAACCAACTCTTTTTCTCCAGAGTCTGTGCAGCTTGTGGATGGAGCTGGTCTCTGCTCTGGGAGACTGGAGGTGAAGTCCAATCAGTCCTGGGCCTCAGTGTGTGAAGCTGACTTTGACCAGCAGGATGCAGAGGTAGTCTGTGGGGAGCTTGGCTGTGGGGCTCCTGCAGCTCTACAGGGGGGGCTCTATGGAGAAGGTGAGGGTCAGACCTGGGATAAAGAGTTCCAGTGTAAAGGCAATGAGTCCCTTCTCCTGGACTGTGACACCTCAGACAGAAAAAACAACACCTGCCTACCTGGTAATGCTGTTGGACTCACCTGCTCAGGTAAGAAACAGTTTGTCACTCAATCAACATTGTTTCTCCCATGGAGTGAAGGATATGAGAGGCAATATAGGTGTGTTTTAGTGAGAAAATAGTAAGATTACTGTCTCTCTCTCTTCTTTTCTCAGAGCCTGATGATGTGAGGCTGGTAGGAGGAGGCAGTCGCTGTGCTGGTGGAGTGGAGCGGTACGACCAGGGAGAGTGGAGGACTGTGGGAGCTGAAGACAGGAACAAGGAGGCTTTAGCTGCAGTAGTGTGTAGACAGCTGGGTTGTGGCTCCACTGTTTCAGTTCTACCTGGAAACATCACTAGAGGGTTTAGTGTTATCTGTTATGGGTCTGAGCCTTCACTGAGGGAGTGTAGGAGAACAAATAATCTCCTTCCTGGACTCACAGTGATCTGCTCAGGTAATATCAAGATATTATAAATATATTCAACTGATTTCCTTCATTCATACAACTTCCTCTGCACCTCTCACAATGACTGTTTAGCTTGTAAGTCTGCTTTGCAAAACAGATCACTCAGTCAAGTAGGAATAAAATACAACTTTAATATCCCAGAATGCTTTTGTATTTGAGTGTTATCTCAGTGAACGTCTCTACTCACTGCCACTGTCACATGTCATGTTATTGTCATATCTAAATGAGGAAAGTAGTTGAGGAGCTACGTTTTCTTTTTCTCTCCTCTTGTTCCAGATGTCCTGCTTCAGCCTGATATCAACATATGTTGTCTCAGTGACTGTAGGCCCACTACTCATGTTGCCCTGTGAGGGAGGGTGGCTAGCACTGTTACATGCTGATGTTATTGTCATATCTATAGGAAACTATTAGAAGAGGTTTTTCTTGTTCTCTTTTCTTGTTACAGATCTCCTGGTCCAGCCTGATATCTTCCTGACTGACTCAATGGGAGGGGTCTCCAGGGGCCACCAGGGGCCCGAAGTGTTTAGGGGCTACAGCTTCACCATCACCTGCTCCACTCAGCCACAGTACCCAGGAGGCTCCTTCCTCCTCACGTTCACCGGCTCCAACAGAACCCAGACCCAGCCAGCTGTCAATCACTCTGCTGCCTTCCTTTTCCCTGCTGCAGATGGCTCCCACCAAGGGAACTACAGCTGTGTTTATGACAATTATGTTTTCTCTCATAACTTCTCCTCTTTGAGTGAGCTCCTCTCCCTCACTGTCACAGGTAACTGAACATGATCCAGACTTATAACTTTGTCATTGACAGATTTCCCACAGATCTATGTGATGATGACCAGTCCCCTCATCAAAGGTGTTTCTGTTTTCAGCCTCTCCTTTGCCAGCCTTCATCATCAGACACGTTGTAGTGCTGCTGATCCTACTGACAGCCATCACCACCTTCTACCTGTACTACAAGGTAAAGACATTTACTCAGACGTTACAAGTCATTTAAATGTTTGTGTCTTTGAGCAGGGTTCAGATTCTACATTGGTCTATATCTGTGTTTAAGGTGTGTGATTAACCAGATGTGTATCTTTGACTTGTGTTGCACTATCTTGGGTTTGTTCTTCAGTACTGTACTGATTATGAGAGAACGAGAACGAGAGAGAGAACGAGGGGGAGAACGAGAGGGAGAGAACGAGAGGGAGAGAACGAGAGGGGGAGAACGAGAGGGGGAGAGAACGAGTGGGAGAGAACGAGAGGGGGAGAGAACGAGAGGGGGAGAACGAGGGGGAGAGAACGAGAGGGGGAGAGAACGAGAGGGGGAGAGAACGAGAGGGGGAGAGAACGAGAGGGAGAGAGAGAGACAGAGAGAGAGACAGAGAGAGACAGAGACACCAGTGGCAAGGTGACTGTGAACATGGATGTGTATCAAACAGGCACAACGACAGTACAGGGACAAAGTATGAGCAATTCAACGGCTCATACACGAGACGTATGTGGCAGGGACTCCAGACAATCCCAGATTATAAAGGGAAAGCTAGCCACGTATGGGACACCGACGCCTCGCTCCCGGACAAGAGAAACACCTTCTTCTCCCACATTGAGGATAACAGAGTGCCACCGACGCGTGTGGTGAAGGTAGGCAGCAACACCTCTGCCACCCTGATCCTCAACACGAGGGGCCCATAGGGGTGCGTGCTCAGCCCCTTCCTGTACTCCCTGTTTACCCATGACTGTGTGGCCACGCACGTCTCCAACTCAATCATCAAGTTTGCTGATGACAAAACAGTGGTAGGCCTGATTAACAACAACAACAACGAGACAGCCTACAGAGAGGAGGTGAGAGCCCTGGCGGAGTGGTGCCAGGAAAGTAACCTCTCGCTCAACGTCAACAAAATGAAGGAGTTGATCGTGGACTTCAGGAGACAGCAGAGGGAGCACGCCCCCATCCACATCAACGGGGCCACAGCGGAGAGGGTGAAAAAGCTTCAAGTTCCTCGGCGTGCACATCACTGACAACCTGAAATGGTCCCTTCACACAGACAGTGTGGTGAAGAAGGCGCAACAGCACCTCTTCAACCTCAGGAGGCTGAAGAAATTCGGTTTGGCCCCTAAGATCCTCATGAACTTCTACAGATGCACCACTGAGAGCATCTTGTCGATCTGTATCACCGCCTGGTATGCAACTGCACAGAATGCATCCTCAGGGCTCTCCAGAGGGTGGTGCGATCAGCCCAACACATCACCAGGGACACACTGCCTGCCCTCCAGGACATCTACAGCACCCGGTGTCACAGGAAAGCCAGGACGATCATCAAGAACCTCAGCCACCCGAGCCACAGCCTGTTCACCCCACTACCATCTAGAAGGAAGAGACAGTACAGGTGCATTAAAACTGGGACAGAGAGACTGCGACAGCTTCTATCTCCAGGCCATCAGACTCTTAAACAGTCACCACTAGCCGGCCTCCGCCCAGTACCCTGCCCTGAACTTTAGTGACTGTTACTAGCTGGCTACCACCCAGTACTCAACCCTGCACCTTAGAGACTGCTTCCCTATGTACATAGTCATGGAACACTGGTCCCTTTAATAATGTTTACATCCTGTTTTACCCACTTTATATGCACAGTGCAGTCAGGAAGTATTCAGAGCCCTTGAATTTTGTACACTTTTTTTTTTACGTTACAGCCTTACTCTAAAATTGATTAAACCTATTTTTTTCCTCATCAATCTACACACAATAACCCATAATGACAGTGAAAACAGGTTTTTAGACATGTTTGCAAATGTATTGAAAAGGGGAAAAAAATAAAATACCTTATTTACATAAGTATTCAGACTCTTTGCTATGAGACTCGAAATTGAGCTCAGGTGCATCCTGTTTCCATTGATCATCCTTGAGATGTTTCTACAACTTGATTGGACTCCACCTGTGGTAAATTCAATTGATTGGACATGATTTGGAAAGGCACACACCTGTCTATATAAGGTCCCACAGTTGACAGTGAATGTCAGCGCAAAAACCAAGCCATGAGGTCGAAGGAATTGTCGTAGAGCTCCGAGACAGGATTGTGTCGAGGCAAGAGGCACAGATCTGGGGAAGGGTACCAAAACATTTCTGCAGCATTGAAGGTCCCCAAGAACACTGTGGCCTCCATCATTCTTAAATGCAAGAAGTTTGGATCCACCAAGACTTTTACTAGAGATGGTCGCCCGGCCAAACTGAGCAATCGGGGGAGAAGGGCCTTGGTCAGATAGGTGACTAAGAACCCAATGGTCATGCTGACAGAGCTCCAGAGTTCCTCTGCGGAGATGGGAGTATCTTCCAGAAGGACAACCAACTCTGCAGCACTCCACCAATCAGGCCTTTATGGTAGAGTGGCCAGACGGAAGCCACTCCTCAGTAAAAGGCACATGACAGCCCGTTTGGAGTTTGCCAAAAGACACCTAAAGACCTCAGACCATGAGAAACAAGATTCTCTGGTCTGATGAAACCAAGATTGAACTCTTTGGCCTGAATGCCAAGCGTCACGTCTGGAGGAAACCAGGTACCAACCCTACAGTGAAGCATGGTGGTGGCAGTATCATGCTGTGGGGAGGTTTTTCAGTGGCAGGGACTAATAGCTATGCAGTGATGCTCCACATCCAACCTGACAGAGCTTGAGAGGATCTGCAGAGAAGAATGGGAGAAACTCCCCAAATACAGGTGTGCCAAGCTTGTAGCATCATACCCAAGAAGACTCAAGGCTGTAAAGGGTCTGAATACTTATGTAAATGTGATATTTCCGTTTCTTATTTTAATACATTTGCTAAAATGTCTTAAAATCAGTTTTTGCTTTGTATTATGGGGTATTGTGTGTACATTGATGAGGGGGAAAAAACTATTTAATCCATTTTAGAATAAGGCTGTAACGTAACAAAATGTGGAACAAGTCAAGGGGTCTTAGTACTTTCCGAATGCACTGTATATCCTGTATTCTAGTCATGGTTCATCCTATATAACTACTGCTGTACACACTTTTTCTATCCACATACTGTCTATACTGTCTTTACAAACCATTATATGTGTATACAGTGGATATAAAAAGTCTCCCCTGTTAAAATGCCAGGTTTTTGTGATGTAAAAGAATGAGACAAAGATAAATCATGTCAGAACTTTTTCCACTGTTAATGTGACCTATAACGGGAACAATTGATGAAATCTTCGAGGGGGAAAAATGAAAAATAAAACCTTACAATAACCCTGTTGCATAAGTGTGCACACCCTCTTATAACTGGGGATGTGGCTGTATTCAGAATTAACCAATCACATTCAAACTCATGTTAAATAGAAGTCATTACACACCTGCCATCATTTTAAAGTGACTCTGATTAATCACAAATAAAGGTCAGCTGTTCTAGTAGGATTTTCCTGACATTTTCTTAGTTGCATCTTAGAGCAAAAGCCATGGTCCGCAGAGAGCTTCCAAAGCATCAGAAGGGATGTCATTGTTGAAAGATATCAGTCAGGAGAAGGGTACAAAATAATTTCCAAAGCATTACATATACCATGAAACACAGTGAAGACCGTCATCATCAAGTGGAGAGAATATGGCACAACAGAGACATTACCAAGAACTGGATGTCCCTCCAAAATGTATGAAAAGACGAGAAGAAAACTGGTCAGGGAGGCTTCCAAGAGGCCTACAGCAACATTAAAGGAACTGGTCAGGGAAGCTTCCAAGAGGCCTACAGCAACATTAAAGGAACTGGTCAGGGAGGCTTCCAAGAGGCCTACAGCAACATTAAAGGAACTGGTCAGGGAGGCTTCCAAGAGGCCTACAGCAACATTAAAGGAACCGGTCAGGGAGGCTTCCAAGAGGCCTACAGCAACGTTAAAGGAACTGGTCAGGGAGGCTTCCAAGAGGCCTACAGCAACATTAAAGGAACTGGTCAGGGAGGCTTCCAAGAGGCCTACAGCAACATTAAAGGAACTGGTCAGGGAGGCTTCCAAGAGGCCTACAGCAACGTTAAAGGAACTGGTCAGGGAGGCTTCCAAGAGGCCTACAGCAACATTAAAGGAACTGGTCAGGGAGGCTTCCAAGAGGCCTACAGCAACATTAAAGGAACTGCAGGAATTTCTGGCAAGTACTGGATGTGTGCTACATGTGACAACAATCTCCCGTATTCTTCATATGAATGGGCTATGGGGTAGGGTGGCAAGACGGAAACCTTTTCTTACAAAGAAAATCATCCAAGCCCGGCTGAAGTTTGCAAAAACAAATATCAAGTCCCTCAAAAACACGTGGGAAAATGTGTTATGGTCTGATGAAACCAAGGTTGAACTTTTTGGCCATAATTCCAAAAGGTATGTTTGGCGCCTAAACAACACTGCACATCACCCAAAGAACACCATACCCACAGTGAAGCATGGTGGTGGCAGCATCATGCTTTGGGGCTGTTTTTCTTCAGCTGGAACCGGGGCCTTCGTCAGGGTGGAGGGAATTATGAACAGTTCCAAATACCAGGCAATTTTGGCACAAAACCTTCAGGCGTCCGTTAGAAAGCTGAAGCTGAAGAGGAAGTTCACCTTTCAGTACGACAACGACCCAAAGCACACATCCAAATCCACAAAAGCATGGCTTCACCAGAAGAAAATTGACGTTTTGGAATGGCCCAGCCAGAGCTCAGACCTGAATCCAATTGAACATCTCTGGGGTGATCTGAAGAGGGCTGTGCACAGGAGATGTCCTCGCAATCTGACAGATTTGGAGCGCTTTTGCAAAGAAGAGTGGGCAAATATTGCAACGTCAAGATGTGCCATGCTAATAGACTCCGACCCAAAAAGGCTGAGTGCTGTTATAAAATCAAAAGGTGCTTCAACAAAGTATTAGTTTAAGGGTGTGCACACTTATGCAACCAGGTAATTGTGAGTTTTTTATTTGGTATTTTTCCCCTCAAAGATTTCAGTTTGTTTTTCAATTGAATTGTTCACGTTATAGGTCACATTAACAGTGGAAAAAGTTCTGACATGATTTTTCTTTGTCTCATTATTTTACATCACAAAACCCTGGCATTTTAACAGGGGAGACTTTTTATATCCACTGTATACACTGAGTATACCAAACATTAGGAACACATATTTACAGGATATATATACAGTGAGGGAAAAAAGTATTTGATCCCCTGCTGATTTTGTACGTTTGCCCACTGACAAAGAAATGATCAGTCTATAATTTTAATGGTAGGTTTATTTGAACAGTGAGAGACAGACTAAACAACAACAAAATCCAGAAAAACGCATGCCAAAAAATGTTATAAATTGATTTGCATTTTAATGAGGGAAATAAGTATTATTGTTGTTATTCTGTCTCTCACTGTTCAAATAAACCTACCATTAAAAATATAGACTGATCATGTCTTTGTCAGTGAGCAAACGTACAAAATCAGCAGGGGATCAAATATGTTTTCCCTCACTGTATTTATATTCCAG
>NW_028165061.1:0-28188 GCF_964263955.1 Coregonus lavaretus
TCAAGCATTGCGATGCAGTGCCTTAGACTGCTGCGCCACTCAGGAGGCTCCCTGAATGTTCTTGGGACGTTGTGTCATGGTCCCCTGGAGTTTTTTGTCACGTGATGGTCACAGGTGTCCAAAACCATTATAAGTAAAGTAATGAAATGGTATGGGGGTTTTAAGGTAAGCGGTACACTGTTCAGCTAAAATAGTGTACAAATCTTTAATCAATGACAATATGATTACTTTTGACATGATCACTTAGTACTGACTTTTCAATATGATCCCACCTGGGATTTAAACTTACTACCTCTGAATTTGGGGTATGTTGATCTTTCTGCTGCACCACAATGTCTGAATTTCAGAAGTCCCCTATACATTCATTACCTATAATACATATTTGCACTTAGCGAAAGAGTGTCGCTATATTTAGTGAGTTTTCAGACCCCTCTAGCGACACATTTTCAAAAAAGCGACTAGCGACAAAGATAGCGACTTTTTCTGGTGCTATTGGAGACTTTTGGAGACTCTGACGTGAAAGCACGTATCGTTCTTACTCTTCTCAACGAGCAGCAGGTGCTGCCGTGGGCCCAACCCCCGTCCCAAAGCACTCACAGGCGGCCCAGTCCTCGCGCAGCAGTCCCTCCCAGCTGCAGTCAGAGCAGGAGATGTTCACCCCTCCGCGTTCAGACTGCAAATGAATCGCGCATGCGGGAAGCCTGGCTGATCCCGCCCTGGCTTACATTCAGGGCGGGATGTAAATGTAGGGTGTTTTTTACTCACTTTTTGTCTCTCCCACGACATTATTCCTCTCTCCTACATCGTCCATTACAATTACATGCAAATTATGCAAATTAGGTGATGCCGTCATTTAACGACTTCTAGCGACTTTGAGGACAGCCAATAGCTACTTTCCTTACTGAGGAGTTGTCAACACTGATCAGGGACTTGATGCCAAGGGGTGAAGCCTAATGAAACTAGGGGAGGAGAGGGACGTTTCTTTGCGACCATCAGGTGACGTCCCCGGTACAAACCGGGAACTAGACAAAAACCTCCTGGGGACCATGACACAACATCCCCGGAGGGGAACGAGGCAGTAGATGAACAGGCTAAACAAGCACTTAGTAGTGGGGATGTTGATGTTGAAGTGTCAATGAGCAAGGCAGAGGCAAAAAGACTGATACATACAGTGATGGTGCAGAGATGGCAGGAGCAGTGGAATATAAATAATAAGGGAAGGCATTTATTTCAAGTACAGAGGAAAGTCGGGGAGGGGAGGACGGCAGGAAGGGACAGAAGAGAGGAGGCTATATTTACAAGATTAAGGGTAGGACACAGCCAGTTGAATAAGACACTAAGCGTGATAGGAAAGCATCCATCAGGAAAATTTGATTATTGTCAGGAAATAGAGACTGTGGAGCATGTATTGCTACAGTGTGGGCAGTATCAGAGGGAAAGAGAGAGGATGAGATTAAGTATGAGGGAGAAGGGGATACAGGAAATTAGTTTAAAGAGTATATTGAGTAGAACGTCATTAGATATAGTATCACATATTTTGTTGTCTTTTTTAAGAGAAACTGGGTTGGCAGGTAGGATTTAGTTTATCCCTGTCTCTGGCCCACACTCCAGTACGGTAGGTGGCGGTAATGCACCGTAACGTTGGATGCCAACCGCCGATAAACCCTGAAGAAGAAGAAGAAGAAGAAGAAGAAGAAGAAGAAGAAGACACAACATCCCAAGAACGTTCAGGGGACCATCATACCGGAGGAAAGTGGAGAGCGTGCCTTCAGCTTTGTGCGTTGTGCCCGGGCCCGCGCCACCTGCTATTTCCGTTAATCGGATTGGTCAAGACATGCACAGAGCCTGCAGCAGCACTCCGATGTGTAGGACAGAGAAATTGTTTGCGAGTTGGCAAATTGTTTTTTTTAAAGATGCACTTTGCCCTTCTTTTTAACGCTCTTTGCATCAATGTATTATATTAAACTAAATCAAAAGTGGTGAGGCGGTGTCACACCAGATTGAAAAGTGCTGGGGCAAATGCACCTCACCACACGTTTTCTGCCGGCCCTTCCATAATTATGGTGGAAACCACAGGAGGTTGGTGGCACCTTAATTGGGGAGAACGGGCTCATGTTAATGACTGGAGCGGAATTTGTGGAATGGTATCAAATAAATCAAACACATGGTTTCTAGGTGTTTGATGCCATTACATTTGCTCTGTTCCGGCCATTATTATGAGCCATTCTCCTCTAAGCAGCCTCCTGTGGTGTAAGCAGCATTGGCAGTCATTACAGTGGGGCGGCAGGTAGCTTAGTGGGTAAGAGCGTTGTGCCAGTAACCGAAAGGTCGCTGGTTCTAATCCCCGAGCCGACTAGGTGAAAAATCTGTCGATGTGCCCTTGAGCAAGGCACTTAACCCTAATTGCTCCTGTAAGTCGCTCTGGATAAGAGCGTCTGCTAAATGACTGTAAATGTAAATGTAAATGTTACAGGTGTGAATCATTTTGAATAAGATGAGTACTGTGGTGGCAGCATCATGTTATGTTACCGGCAGGGGCTGGGGAGTATGTTAGGATCAAAAGAAATATGAAAGGAGCAAAAACTGGTAAAAAGTTAGAGGGAAACCTGTCATAGTCTTCTGAAAACCTAACTCTGCTATAGCTTTATTTTTCAGCGGAACAATTACACAAATTCTAATGCTAAAAACACATCAGAATGGCTTTCCAAGAGGTGTTGGGTGTTCCTGGATGGTCTAGTAGTCTCAGTCCTGACCTAAATCTGCTTGAAAATCTGTGACAAGCATTGAATATTGTTGTCCATCAATGATTCCCAACCAAATTTACTGAACTTGAATAATTTTGACCAAAAAAACATGGATATGTTGCCCTAAGAGTTGTGCAAAGTTAGTAGAATTGTATTTAAAATGATTCACAGCTGTAATGACCTCCATGCAGGTAATTATCATATATTTGTTTATATAGAAATGCTATTATTGATAGCAGAAATTCGAATTATTGATGGACCCTCACCACCATTCACCACTGAAAGTAAATCAATAATATTGATCTGTTGAATACTACAAAACAGTGGTTGTCTAATTTTATTTTAAATCCAGGGAATTAAATAGGTTTTCAAAGTGTAAGAAAACAGAAGGGTCACTTTACATAACCTTAGAACAAGATAGGGTATAGCCTAAATGCCTGGGTAATACCAATAACTGACTATAAAGCAGGTAAATATACAGTGTAAGGGATGACCATTATTTCATGATGAGGAAGCTGATAGTACTGTGTTGACCAAAAAAGCATATTCTTATCTTACAAGTCCTTCAACATATCCTCACATTGTGATGTAGGCTGAAACAGTACAGTTACAGCATGGCTAGCAAGCCTCACATTGTACAACCACAGATTTCTGGTTTATCATACTTCATTATCCCTATGTGCTTCCCAATAATATCTAATTTCTTCTGCAGTGTGCACTCGTTAACTACTTCCCAAAAATGTAAAAGCATTGGATTGGTGGAGGCATGGGCTAGTGGGAGTTTCCACAATATTTCTTATACCAGTCATTTTCGTTCAAACCAGTGAAGGGGAGTGCACACTTTGGGAGGAAGAAGAGATCATTGGGACATGACCCGTGTGTATCATGTTAATTGTGAGGACAGAGCGCCCTCTTGTGTTCACATTTCTAAACAGCACTGTACCAGAGATTGTTTAAAGTAATGTAGGCAATGTACCACTCAACAATCCCAATGAAAAAGGTACTATCTATCTATCAATAGCTAGGTTTCCATCCAATTTGTGACGGATTTTCATGTGAATACGCTACAATCTGCATAAAACAATATGCGCATTTTCCCACCAGGAGACTTTTTTTTTTTGCGGATAAAAGCGCTGTGCGTGATGACGCAGTGCACATACAAAATAATTGTACCGTTCAATTCCCATGGACCGAATTACATTTTTTTGTTAAATGGGTTTCTATCCCATTTTCAACTCTACTGATCGGTTTGTCACAAAAACTGTTGCGCAATATAGCCAATGAGCCCACTCTGAGCCCACACGCGCTATAGCCAACAGCTCGCAGATACAGTGCGTGTAGGATTAAGAGCGATATTATTTGTATTGGTCAAATGGCAGTCAATCATCGATCATCATGTCACCAGAATAACACCTTCGATATTTATTGGAAAGGAGCATCAAGCTCATCACCTTGCACATTCACCAGCCTGTGAAATTCATTATGTTATTTATTCTGTAGCCTAATAAACTGCATGCTTTCCAGAGTCTTAGTGGGAGGACCACACAACATATCATCTCGTGACTCCAAGTTTACTTCGATATTTTTGTATTTTATGTTATTTTATTTAACCTTTATTTAACTAGGCAAGTCAGCTAAGAACAAATTCTTATTTACAATGACGGCCTGGGATTACAAATACAAATATTGGACAAAACACACATCACGACAAGAGAGACACCACAACACTTAGAGACCTAAGACAAACAACATCGTATTGCAGCAACATATGACAACACAGCATGGTAGCAACACCACATGACAACAACATGGCAGCAACACAACATGATAGCAGCACAAAACATGGTACAAACATTATTGGGCACAGACAACAGCACAAAGGCAAGAAGGTAGAGACAACAATACATCACGCGAAGCAGCCACAACTGTCAGTAAGAGTGTCCATGATATGTTGGTTATTATATCAATATTTGCGCATAAGGGCGTTTCCACCCACCATTTCTCGCATAATTAATTTTACCGACACAAAAAGATCCCACCATGTCGAAAGAACAAATTATCTGTCGGCATTTATAAAATTGTACCGGCATTTCATGTTTCCATCAGCCCGGTCATGACTTTTTTCATGCGTCAGATAATTAATTAATCAACATGAAATGGTTGGATGGAAACGTGGTTTATGCTAGATTAATTTACTTGATGTTGATGGTTATGGTCATTGTGTGGGATAGTCCCCTGTAGCTCAGTTGGTAGAGCATGGCGCTTGCAACGCCAGGGTTGTGGGTTCGTTTCCTACGGGGGGCCAGTATGAAAATGTATGCATTCACTAACTGTAAGTCGCTCTGGATAAGTCACATTAGGAAAGTAAGCAAAACTAAATTCAAACATCACCCTTCCATCATAGTTTCTTGAGAAAAAAGACGTTTGGCATTTAGTAAATTTGACATATACTGTATGTAATTTCAACAGGAATTGTTCACACTGGCAATTTGATGTGACGCAAATCCTGTTCTTTTGCATATCCGATTTGAATATATTTTTCCTCCATTCTGAACAACCTTAAATCATGGAATCATATATTTCAAGCCATCTTCGTGGGTGGTTTTAAATCAGATACAAATCTGATTCCAGGCCATGGGACTTGTGTCTGAATGGCCAAATCTGATAATATTGCCCTCAAATGGTTTTTAGACTGTTATTTGGCATATCTTGTTGCTTGCTAGCTACTCTGTTGACAGTTTGACAAGAACATGTGGTAGCTAACTAGGTTGTTTAATGTTTAATTACAAACAAATGAGTGAATGTGCTAGTAAGCTAAAAAGTTACCTAGCTAGCTAGTTGACTGCTGTGGCAAGCCAAAAAGGTATCGAACCTTCAAAGCAACTGGGAGACTTCCATGGCAGGTATTGTGGTCACCTAAGCTTGCTACACAACAACTTCTGAGTGAGAAGCACTAGCACTAAACAGCCTACTGCACACACACATCCGACATTACCATGACAACTAGTGTAGCCATGTCAGCAAATTACTACATCTGAACACACACAAATCCGATTTGGTCACTTGTAACTTGCTGTTTGAACAGTCAGTATTCCTAAACGGATTTGATTATTAAGGCCTGCAGTGTGAACAAGGCTTAAATGGGTTGGAGCTGTAAAGTGCTGCGTTGGAACGCCTTGTTTTGGAGATGCACAAATAATATCCAATCACAGAAGGTGGAACCTTTTTGGTCCAATCACAGGCCACTATTTATTAATGACGTACTTCCGTGCATGTGATGAACTGTCATGGCAGCCCACATGCGCATCAAAATTGTGTAAAGGATACCTGTTCAATTAAAAATATATATCTAATGTTAGCTTGTACTTGAATATGATACATTTACTGAGGCTTGGGCCCTCGCTGGCCAGACTAAATGTGCGGTTGTGCCACCAAAGTGTCTGGAACAGCCATGGAACGACACGAAAAGTGGGTGTGAACTTGGGTGAGAAGTAAGTTGACGTCTGATTTAGCTAGCTAGCTAGCTAGTTAGCTAGTTTCATAGCTAGCTGATAACATAACGTTACACAGTGACAGCCAGTCAAGCCTGTGGGCGAAGGTTTCAAGTTCATTATTCAATGCAGGGGTGTGCTTGTTGATTTCATATTGTCATAGTTTGAGTCAAATATATTTATAAGAAGGAATATTCATAGAATATTTGTCCGAGTCCTCCTAAATCTGCGTTGCAGTGATTAATGGTTGATTGACTCCCATCAATTCACTCTAACCTCAAATGTGTTCTTATTTCCCCTCTTTTGAAGAAAACTTGAGATCTCAACAGGGAAACTTGCCAGATTTGCAGATGGGTCGGCTGTTGTGCAGGTATAAATCGTAATAATTTTTTGAGAGTTTGTAAGTGAATATGCACAAGATGCTCAGACCAGTTACTCGGATGCATTCCACCTCTTTTTCCAGCTTGGGGATACAACAGTGATGGTGACAGCTGTCAGCAAAACGAAACCGTCCCTCTCCCAATTTATGCCACTAGTGGTAAGTTAAAGTGGGGTCATATAATATTTTTCAATGCCCTTCAAACATATTTAAAAGCTGCTTTTAGTCTTCCATGTGGGACGGTTCATTATGTGTGATTACATTTTACATTTACATTTTAGTCATTTAGCAGACGCTCTTATCCAGAGCGACTTACAGTTAGTGCATACATTGTGATAATCTCTTTAGTGTAGTAGGCTGTTACATAGTGGTCTTAGGTCCCTTGGAGTGATTCAGGTCCTTTGGCTAGAACAGTGTGTTTTTGATTGACAGGTGGACTACAGACAGAAAGCAGCTGCTGCTGGTAGAATCCCCACTAACCACCTGCGGCGGGAGTTGGGCACCACTGAAAATGAGATTCTGACTAGTAGGCTAATAGGTGAGAAGATGATTCTAACTCCTATGCCATAACTCTTACTCCAGTCCTATATTAGATTTAGTGCAAATACCATTAGCAGACTTTTAACTGTATCTCTTTTTTGTTGTCTGACCTCAGACAGGGCAATCAGACCCCTTTTTCCTGCTGGTTATTTCTATGACACTCAGGTGAGTCAGTATTTGTAGTTAATGTTGTACTTATGTATGGTCATTACCGATATGTTTACACTGTTATTACAACTGTGCTCTTGATTGTAGTCCTGCGGTGTATATTTTCAGGTCCTGTGTAACCTGTTGGCAGTTGATGGTGTTAATGATCCAGATGTACTGGCCATTAATGGAGGTGAGGAGAGATTGATTTCCTTGTAGAAACATTCACATGACCTTTGTTTGACATCGAGTGATAACGTGAACTATTTCTCTTCCCTACAGCCTCTGCTGCTCTTACCCTTTCTGACATTCCCTGGAATGGGCCCATTGGTTAGTATCTCATACAGACCTGTGTCCTTTTGTTTTTATTTGCCTGTATGTGGCTTTAACCATATGGTCTGTGTTTTGTGGATGTTTAGGTGCAGTGCGCATTGGCCTGGTGGATGGAGAGTTCTTGGTGAACCCAACACGAAAGGAAATGGCTTCCAGCACTATCAACCTGATAGTGGCTGGAGCACCTCTCAGCCAAGTGGGTTAGTACTGTAATCCAGCTATATCACACATCCCTTTTTCTCTACCTCAATATCTATATTAAAATGTTAGTGTGTGGCTATGCCATATTCAGTCTAGGTATAAACATCTTTTGTTTTGTCTTAGTGATGATCGAGGCATCTGCTGAGAATGTGTTGCAGCAGGACTTCTGTCATGCAGTCAAGGTTGGCGTGAAGCACACACAGCAGATCATATTGGCTATTCAGCAGATGGCCAGAGAAGCAAAAGTGACCAAGCGCACCCCTCCCAAAATATTTTCTGCGCCCAAGGAAATGATTGAGCACACACGACAGTAAGACACATTTCTTTCTGACTTGATATTTCTCCAATCTCTTAAGTTTTTTTTAATGGTTACATGACAGCACACTGTTTTGCTTTCAGGTTGGCCTCTGAAAAGGTCTATGCTGTTTTCACAGACTTCACTCATGACAAGGTAAGTATTTATGTCTGTGTGTTTTAGCTATTGTGTTTTGGTGGTACTTTTTCATTCAATAAAATCAGTAACTTATTGTGTTCTTTCAGATTTCCAGAGATGACGCCATTAACAAAGTGCGGCTAGAAACAGAGGAACAAATAAAAGGTATGTATCATTGCTATATACAGATGTAGGACCTTAATTTGAGCCTGTTTGCTACAGCAGGAAAAGAATCCTGCAGCAACAGGAAATGTGAATTATGTGGAATTATAATTAATGGGCATTTTTGTAGGGGTTGATACATTTTTCGTAAGGGAAAATGAAGTCCGAATTTCAAAGTGGAAATTACAAACTTCAGAACCATTTTTAAACCTCAAATACACTACATTTTACTTTTCCTGAATTGCAGGAAACTTCTCCTGCAACAGGGTGACATAATTAAGACCCTACATCTGTACCAAATAAATGTTATGCTATAAGATTTTTGCAACATTCAAGGTCTTGTGTGTGGTCATTTTACTGTCTAACCGCCTACATACAGTATGTCTGTATTCTGTAGAGAAATATCCTCAAGCAGAACCTTATGAGGTGATGGAGTCCTTCAACACGGTGTCCAAAGAGGTCTTCCGCAATCTGGTTTTGAATGAATATAGGAGGTAAAAAGAATGCATGTCTCAGTAGTATTTAGCAAATTGTCATTAATGTCATTAATCATTTCCTTGTTTACCTTGTTTTAAAGGTGTGATGGAAGAAACCTGACTTCATTGAGAAATATTTCCTGTGAGGCTGACATCTTTAAGCCCCTTCATGGGTCTGCACTTTTCCAGAGGGGACAGACACAGGTAGGGATCTGGCGTTATAAAGAAGGGCTCAGAGTAGGCGTGCTATTCATTTTGGGGACATTGGAAAGTTGAAGAGAGGAGAAATGTATTTGCGGAGTCTGATTTGTTTTGGGTTGTTTTTCATTGTATCTTTAGCCTAGTTAATAAAGCCTTTTCTCTCTAGGTTCTGTGCTCTGTAACATTTGACTCCTTGGAGTCCAGTATTAAAACAGACATCATTACTACAGCATTAAGGTAAACTTATACATAATTAATTACAGTGCTCTTGAATGCAAGTTTCAAGCAAGTGTTAAATGTAATGTGTGCATATATAGGTTAGCTGAAACAAGTTGCTCTCCTTTTAACAGTGGAGTCAAAGACAAGAATTTCATGCTTCACTATGAGGTGAGTATGACATTATACAAATAAGCAGGATTCCAGTAGGATTTGCTTATTAGTTTGGTATTGCACAACAAAACATCTGCATGGGCTGAAATGATCTTTTTCTGTTTCAGTTTCCGCCTTACGCAACCAATGAGATTGGAAAGATGAGTGGAATGAACAGAAGAGAGCTTGGTCATGGTTAGTATGTTGGTATGGATTAAAAGATGAACAGAAGAGAGCTTGGTCATGGTTAGTATGTTGGTATGGATTAAAAGATGAACAGAAGAGAGCTTGGTCATGGTTAGTATGTTGGTATGGATTAAAAGATGCCCATGGGTAGTGTGTGGGTGGCATGCCTAAGTTCATGTGACTATTTAAATAATATTCTCTTTCTCTATGTTGACAGGGGCACTGGCAGAGAAGTCTTTGAGACCTGTCATCCCAAAAGACTTTCCCTTCACTATTAGAGTCACCTCAGAGGTTTTGGAGTCTAATGGTGAGTTCTGTGGATGACTTCCATTTTGCTTCTACATTTTAAGACCATTTCTTATTATAAGCTTAGTTGCCAAATCTTAGTCATTTCATTGACTGTATGATGAGCCTCGGCTCTTTCTTTCTCTCACACACTCGTTCTCTCAGGGTCCTCGTCGATGGCGTCAGCATGTGGAGGCAGTCTGGCTTTAATGGACGCTGGTACTTCATGCTTTTGAAGTGGAAAATAAACATGTCATTTTACATTTTTGTTGATGATCCTTCCATTTGCAGTGAAATGTAATACGTTTGTGTTCCAGGTGTGCCTATTACATCAGCTGTGGCAGGTGTTGCTATTGGACTCATATCCAAGGCAAACCCAGAGAAGCCATCAGAAATCCAGGACTACCGAATACTGACTGATATTCTGGTACCCAATATTACTAGTATTTCTCTCACCAATCCTAAAGCTAACTACATTTTCTATGGAATATCACATGTGTACTATAATCATGAGATCCCCTGTCTGTAGAACTGTTTTATTTGTGTTTTCTGTCACAACAGGGAATCGAGGATTACCTAGGAGACATGGACTTCAAACTGGCAGGAACAAATAAGGGTATCAATGCCTTACAGGTACTGTAGCTGAACATCCATTGGTTTCTCTCTGCTGTCGTATTTTGTTGACTGTAGTTATTTTTGCTATAATGTATGCCTCCTCCTTCTAGGCTGATGTGAAGATTCCAGGCTTACCTCTGAAACTTGTAATGGAGGCTATTCAGCAAGCCACAGGTGACATGAAAGACATGCCCCATAAATAGCTATGTAGCTATCTATTCATTCTCTAGAGAGATAAATATCGAAGTCACCAATCCTCATGTCATTCTCATATCCTTACAGTTGCCAAGAGGGAGATTTTGGGCATCATGAACAATACTATTGCCAAGCCCAGGGCTAACAGAAAGGAGAATGGCCCGGTTGTCGGTAAGACTCTCTTGGTTGCTATTCCTTTTTGATTTCCATTATTTATGTATTTTGCGTTTAAGGAATGTTTCCTGTCTGTTGTAGAAAAGGTCAGAGTCCCAGTGTCCAGACGAGCACGCTTTGTTGGGCCAGGGGGCTATAACCTCCGCAGACTACAAGCTCAAACAGGTAACATTTTAATATTTAAAAAACATTATTACTTCATTTGTGTCTACCCCAACACATGATCTCTCTTCATCGGTGCATAGTGTATGGCAGGGTTGGGAGGAGGAATCTGTTCCGAAGTATTCCCACACAAGGGGTCTGAATACTTTCCATTTATACAGTTGAAGTCGGAAGTATACATACACCTTAGCCAAATACATTTAAACTCAGTTTTTCACAATTCCTGACATTTCATCCTAGTAAGAATTCCCTGTCTTAGGTCAGTTAGGATCACCACTTTTATTTTAAGGAATGTGAAATGTCAGAATAATAGTAGAGAATGATTTATTTCAGCTTTTATTTTTTTAATCACATTCCCAGTGGGTCAGAAGTTTACATACACTCAATTAGTATTTGGTAGCATTGCCTTTAACTTGTTTAACTTAGGTCAAACGTTTCGGGTAGCCTTCCACAAGCTTCCCACAATAAGTTGGGTGAATTTTGGCTCATTCCTCCTGACACAGCTGGTATAACTGAGTAGGCCTCCTTGCTCGCACACGCTTTTTCAGTTCTGCCCACACATTTTCTATAGGATTGAGGTCCGGGCTTTGTGATGGCCACTCCAATACCTTGACTTTGTTTTCCTTAAGCCATTTTGCCACAACTTTGGAAGTATGCTTGGGGTCATTGTCCATTTGGAAGATCCATTTGCGACCAAGCTTTAACTTCCTGACTGAGGTCTTGAGATGTTGCTTCAATATATCCACATAAATGTCCTTCCTCAGGATGCCATCTATTTTGTGAAGTGCACCAGTCCCTCCTGCAGCAAAGCACCCCCACAGCATGATGCTGCCACCCCCATGCTTCACGGTTGGGATGGTGTTCTTCGGCTTGCAAGCCGCCCCCTTTTTCCTCCAAACATAACGATGGTCATTATGGCCAAACGGTTCTATTTTTGTTTCATCAGACCAGAGGACATTTCTCCAAAAAGTATGATCTTTGTCCCCGTGTGCAGTTGCAAACCGTAGTCTGGCTTTTTTATGGCGGTTTTGGAGCAGTGGCTTCTTCCTTGCTGAGCGGCCTTTCAGGTTATGTCGGTATCAGACTCGTTTTACTGTGGATATAGATACTTTTGTACCGGTTTCCTCCAGCATCTTCACAAGGTCCTTTGCTGTTGTTCTGGGATTGATATGCACTTTTCGCACCAAAGTACGTTAGTCTCTAGGAGACAGAATGCGTCTCCTTCCTGAGCGGTATGACGGCTGCGTGGTCCCATGGTGTTTATACTTGCATACTATTGTTTGTACAGATGAATGTGGTACCTTCAGTCGTTTGGAAATTGCTCCCAAGGATGAACCAGACTTGTGGAGGTCTACCATTTTTTTTCTGAGGTCTTGGCTGATTTCTTTTTGATTTTCCCATGATGTCAAGCAAAGAGGCACTGAGTTTGAAGGTAGGCCTTCAAATACATCCACATGTACTCCTCCATTTGACTCAAATGATGTCAATTAGCCTATCAGAAGCTTCTAAAGCCATGACATCATTTTCTGGAATGTTCCAAGCTGTTTAAAGGCACAGTCAACTTAATGTATGTAAACTTCTGACCCACTGGAATTGTGATACAGTTAATTATAAGTGAAATAATCTGTCTGTAAACAATTGTTGGAAAAATTACTTCTGTCATGCACAAAGTAGATGTCCTAACCGACTTGCCAAAACTATAGTTTGTTAACAAGAAATGTGTGGAGTGGTTGAAAAACAAGTTTTAATGACTCCAACCTAAGTGTATGTAAACTTCCGACTTCAACTGTGTGTGTGTGTGTGTATATGTATATGTGTGTGTGTGTGTATATGTGTGTGTGTATATATATATATATATATATATATATATATATATATATATATATATATATATATATATATATATATATATATATATATATATATATACATATATATATACACACACACACACACACACACACACACACACACTACCAGTTGAAAGTTTGGACACCTACTCATTCAAGGGTTTTTCTTTATTTTTTACATTGTAGAATAATAGTGAAGATATCAAAAATGAAAAACATATGGAATCATGTAGTAACCAAAAAAGTGTTAAACAAATCTAAATATATTTTATATTTGAGAATCTTCAAATAGTCACCCTTTGATGACAGCTTTGCACATTTAGCATTCTCTCAACCAGTTTCATGAGGTAGTCACTTGGAATGCATTTAAATTAACAGGTGTGCCTTCTTAAAAGTTAATTTGTGGAATTTCTTTCCTTAATGCGTTTGAGCCAATCAGTTGTGTTGTGACAAGGTAGGGTTGGTATACAGAAGATGGCCCTATTTGGTAAAAGACCAAGTCCATATTATGGCAAGAACAGCTCAAATAAGCAAAGCGAAACGACAGTCCATCATTACTTTAAGACATGAAGGTCAGTCAATACGGAAAATGTCAATAACTTTGAAAGTTTCTTCAAGTGCAGTCGCAAAAAACATCAAGCGCTATGATGAATCTGGCTCTCATGAGGACCGCCACAGGAATTGAAGACCCAGAGTTACCTCTGCTGCAGAGGATGTTCATTAGAGTTACCAGCCTCAGACATTGCAGCCCAAATAAATGCTTCAGACACAGACACATCTGAACATCAACTGTTCAGAGGGGACTGTGTGACTCAGGCCTTCATGGTCGAATTGCTGCAAAGAAACCACTACTAAAGGACACCAATAAGAAGAGACCTGCTTGGGCCAAGAAACACGAGTAATGGACATTAGAACAGTGGAAATGTGTCCTTTGGTCTGGAGTCCAAATTTGAGATTTTTGGTTACAACCGCCGTGTCTTTGTGAGACGCGGTGTGGGTGAATGGATTATCTCCGCATGTGTAGTTCCCACCGTAAAGCATGGAGGAGGAGGTGTTATGGTGTGGGGGTGCTTTGCTGGTGACACTGTCTGTGATTTATTTAGAATTCAAGGCACACTTAACCAGCATGGCTACCACAGCATTCTGCAGCGATACGCCATCCCATCTGTTTTGGGCTTAGTGGGACTATCATTTTGTTTTTCAACAGGACAATGACCCAACACACCTCCAGGCTGTGTAAGATCTATTTGACCAAGAAGGAGCGTGATGGAGTGCTGCATCAGATGACCTGGCCTTTCCAGGTGAAGCTGGTTGAGAGAATGCCAAGAGTGTGCAAAGCTGTCATCAAGGCCAAAGGGTGGCTATTTGAAGAATCTCAAATATAATATATATTTTGATTTGTTTAACACTTTTTTTTTATATATGTTATTTCATAGTCTTGATGTCTTCACTATTATTCTACAATGTAGAAAATAGTAAAAATAAAGACAAATCCTTGAATGAGTAGGTGTGTCCAAACTTTTGACTGGTACTGTATATATAGCTCTCTCATTCGGAAAGTGTTTTATTTATGTATATATGCGATCGTATACAAATGTAAGCAAGGTTTGAAATTATTATGTTTTAGTCAAATGTTATGTCTGTTTGGAATTCTTGCGGTCAATTTACTAATTATTTGTAATTATGTTCCGGCCCCCTGACCATCCGCTCAAGAAAGAATCTGCCTGTGGCTGAATCTAGTTGATGATACCTGGTGTATTGGGAAATTACAGGTTGTTGTGTGTGGTTGTTTTGTGTCATTGGATAGGTGTGACGATAAGCCAGGTGGACGAGGAGACCTTCTCTGTGTTTGCACCTACTCCTGGTGCCATGAATGAAGCACAGGAGTTCATCACAGAAATCTGCAAGGATGACGTGAGTCCAACCTAGTCTAATTCCACTGTATTGCCTAATTTCTTACAATTCCTCATTTTTATTTACTCATTAAACATCATTGTACTATATCCTCCAAAAAGGCAATTCTTACCCACATCAGTAATGATATGAATCTGAGGATGTCTGTTTTGCCTTGCAGCAAGAGCAGCAGCTGGAGTTTGGTGCTGTTTACACTGCCACCATCATGGAGATAAGGTACACACTGCTGCATTATTGGAGGCTGCTGTTTCATCTAATGTGATGCAGCTACAGTCTGGTTTTTAAACATTGTGTTCCATTGATTGAACATTGGATTGCTAAACGGGTAGCTTCATGACTTGCTGCACTTCTGTCTCCCTTCCTTCACAGGGACATTGGTGTCATGGTGAAGCTGTATCCCAACATGAGTGCTGTTCTGCTCCATAACTCTCAGCTGGACCACAAACGGGTAAGAGTCTAGTCCCAGAATACCATGCAGGGATTACAGGAACTTCAACATATATTATGTTTTACAGATGTTACCAGTTTGGAAAAGGCTGCATGTGTTGCCTTGTTTTCTGTTTATTTACATGAGAAGTTGTATATGGGATAAAAAATAATCCATTAATAACAAATGTTTCAGCTAAAATTGTTGGCAGAGTGAAATAATTGTACACACTGAATTTGTCCAGATAAAACACCCAAGTGCTCTTGGATTAGAGGTTGGACAGCAGATTCAGGTATGTATTGCATTCTTCTGACCTTTAGTTCTTAATTCGCTTGACTTCTTGACTGATAGTCTTTCTCTGATGGAATGCTGCCAACAGGTTAAATACTTTGGGCGAGACCCAACAGATGGAAGAATGAGGCTTTCGAGGAAGGTGTTACAATCTCCAGCAGCAACAGTTGTTAAGACACTGAGTGAGAAACAGAGCATCACCATGGGCACAGGGAATGGCCAAGCAACCAGCAACTCCTCTTGACTCCCACTACCAACCATTTGTCATTTACTCACCCAAATCCTTCAAGCACTGGTTACTGTACTCTCATTCTCTGCTGATTTCAGCAATGATATCAGCTTGGTGGCCATACCAGTTTGAGTTGTCAAATAACAAATTTGGCAGGCATTTTATTAGGTGAAGCATTTTTTGCTGTCAGTTTATCTGTTTTATACAATGTGTAATAAATATGTAAACTAAACATTTCATTGTTTTACATTGACTTTAACTTGTGACCACTCATGCCATATTCCAATATTCTACATACTCATTGTTAGTGCTACAATATTTAGAGCTGTTTTAATTGAAATCAACAGCATTATTTTCCCTATATTGTAATAAAAGCACAGACTGTAACAGGTCTGTATCCCACCAATGCTGTAAACGTTTCGATATTAACGACATAACACTGGATTCCGTAGCCCCTAAGAGGAGACCCCGCGGTAACGTTTGATTGACGTAGTGGAAGAAAAATAACGGATTACAAGATGGCGGTCTGTGGACGATAGTGAAGGGGCCGTCGTAGTTGTTTTCAACGGTGAATTTTACAGTTCGCTAGATATCCTGCCTTCTGCGGGAAAAAATAATCAGCAGCATAATATGTTCATTAATTAGCGTTACGTTTTAGCACATTATTGTGTATCATACTCCGATGTATGTCTGGGACATGCGGGTAGAAACACGTTTGAAGCTCGGGGATAAGAATATAGCTAGGCAACTATTTTAAAGATAGGGTGAACTAGTGTTTGCTAGCTAACGCGTTAGCTTTTCCTCAAGGTAACCATGTCGGATACTCGGCGGCGTGTGAAAGTATACACGCTGAATGAAGACCGACAGTGGGACGACAGGGGCACAGGACATGTCTCGTCCACCTTTGTCGAACGACTGAAGGGAATATCATTATTAGTTCGGGCGGAATCCGACGGTGAGTTGCTAGCTAGCATATCTTATTAGTAGACGATGGCTCGTCACTTGCCTGTGTTTTGTTCGTAGTTAGGTAGCTAGTACAGGCCTCCAATTCAAAAACTCCACATCGCTAGCTAGCGAACGGTCACCCAACTAACAAACTAGTTAGCTAGTTGAGTTGGCTAATTATTAGCTCGCTAGCTACTAACACGTAACTGCTGATGTCGACGTGTATGAGTTAATCTAGCCAACTACTGTAGCTAGCTAAATCACTATATTGCTAATGCTAGCTGTCTAATGTTTAACGTTTACTTGTAACGTTAGTGGTGATAGTGTTTTAAGATAACTGATTTGTTTATTTATCGATGTAACGCTAACCTAACGTTAGCTAGCCAGTGCTTGGAAGATCAATGTGGTTGAACTGACTTCCTTTGTGAACCTCTTTTCGTTGAATACTTTTAACGTTATATAACACATTTAACTAGTTAGCTAGTTATATTTTTAACGAACATTGGTACATTAAAAGTAGTGTATCCAACTAGCTAGATAACGAGCTAGCCAGCCAACTAGCAACCTGGTCAAATAACTGTTGCACAGCTTGCTATCTTAACGTTAACTAGGTACTAGTAAACTCACTTGGCTAAGTCGGTAGTAAATAAAGGGACAGTTGTTTGCCAGCCCATAACAAATTGTCAGCTAATTTATAATAAATTGTCTTTGTTTACATGAACAGTTTGTCAGTAAAAGTGTAGTGTTCAGGTTTCAGCAGTATTGTCAGTTACAACAGCCATCTTGTTGTTGATATTAAGGCTTATTTGACGAACATATTATTTCACACCCATGTTCCTGAATTATGAAGTTGTTTATTATATAGTTGGGAACATTTAGGCAGCAAATAATTATTTCAGTATGGTAGTCGTTAGCTAACTGAATGCCCTCATGTCTTTTAGGCTCACTTCTTCTGGAGTCTAAAATCAGCCCAAATACTGCATATCAGAAACAGCAAGTGAGTATTCTGCCTCTATCGAGGTCTGCTGTGTATCTTCAGTGTACCTTCAGTGTTTTATTTGCTCTGGGGCAGGTCCATTTATAGAAGTAGCCTATGTATCTAAAGAATTGTGAATGTGTACAGTTGCGGTTTAATTTTACTCAGCAAATAATTGATAATTACAAACCTCGAGTTATGAAAAATAATTGTCTGAACTTGATCATGAGAACTGTCTTTCCCCGCTCAGGACACCCTGATCGTGTGGTCTGAAGCAGAGAACTATGATCTGGCTCTGAGTTTTCAGGAAAAAGCTGGCTGTGATGAAATCTGGGAAAAGATTTGTCAGGTATAGTACTGTGTTTACTCTATATGGTTGTGTAAGTCAGTGTAAGGTTTATGTGTATTACTGCTATTTATAGTCATTTTATGGCACCAGAAAGCACACTTTTTAACTGCAGGAACTACATGTATAGAACATGTCACAACTGTTGGTGACACATGTACACACAAGTAAAAAAAAAAAAAAAAAACATGCCCTTGCAGAAGAAAATTGTCAGGAAGCAATTGATTGTACCATATTTGCTTGTTATTTGAATCTCCAGCCCCCAAAACTATGAATAACCATGTATGTGCATTGTAGGTCACTGCTGCTTTTTTTAGGTGCCGGTAAACATACATTTTCTTTGTACGCCCTTATGAGACTAAGCCATTAGTATTTCATAATTTTTAAGTATAGAATATCATGTTATAGAAGTTCGTCCTTTGCAATGGGGGACTAGAGACCTTCTGTTGTTCTTACCAGTGGCCTGTCTAATTTCTGCCCCAGGTGCAGGGGAAAGACCCTGCGCTGGAGATCACCCAGGACCCCATCGATGAGTCCGAGGAGGAGCGCTTCGAGGAGATGCCAGAGACCAGCCACCTGGTGGAGCTGCCTCCCTGTGAGCTGGCCCGGCTGGAGGAGATCGCTGACCTGGTGACTTCTGTCCTGTCCTCGCCCATCCGCCGGGAGAAGTTGGCCCTGGCCCTTATGAGCGAAGGATACATGAAGAAGCTGCTGCAGCTCTTCCAGGTGTGCGAAGACCTGGACAACCGGGAGGGCCTACATCATCTGTATGAGATTGTGCGTGGCGTCCTCTTTCTCAACAAGGCGGCTCTATTCGAGGTCATGTTCTCGGACGACTGCATCATGGACGTGGTGGGCTGCCTGGAGTACGACCCGGCACTAGTGCAGCCCAAAAGGCACCGCGAGTTCCTCACCAAGACGGCCAAGTTTAAGGAGGTGATCCCCATCACGGACTCAGAGCTGCGGCAGAAGATCCACCAGACGTACCGTGTGCAGTACATCCAGGACATCATCCTGCCCACGCCTTCAGTCTTCGAGGAGAACTTCCTTTCCACCCTCACATCCTTCATTTTCTTCAACAAGGTGGAGATAGTCAGCATGCTGCAGGTGAGTCACTGCAAACCAACAGAGCCAAACAGCTTTTTTTTCTTCTCCTCTTCGAGTTTGCCATTCTTGACTACAAATGGAGTGTAAGTCAATCTGTTTATATATTTATTTGACATTTTGCAGGATGAAATCTCTTGAGATACACATCTAGTTTTTGAGTGTCCCAAAAAAAATAAAAAAAATACTTAGTAACAAGAATAATATGGCAACTGTCTAACAATAACAATGAAATAATAATACAAATATTTAAAAAGTACACTAACAGCATAAACATTGTTGTACAACTACTAATAGGCCTACAACTAATAAACTACTGCTACAACTACTAATACAATTAATAAACTACTGCTACAACTACTAATACAATTAATAAACTACTGCTACAACTACTAATACAATTAATAAACTACTGCTACAACTACTAATACAATTAATAAACTACTGCTACAACTACTAATACAACTGCTACAACTACTGCTACAACCACTAATACAACTGCTACAACTACTGCTACAACCACTAATACAACTGCTACAACTACTAATACAACTGCTACAACTACTGCTACAACTAATAGATTACTGCTACAACTAATAATACTACTGCTACAACTACTAATACAACTAATAAACTACTGCTACAACTACTAATACTACTGCTACAACTACTAATACTACTGCTACAACTACTACTAATACAATTTAATAAACTACTGCTACAATTTAATAAACTACTGCTACAACTACTAATACAACTACTAAACTACTGCTACAACTACTAATACAACTGATACAACTACTAATACTACTGCTACCACTAATAATACTACTGCTACAACTAATACAACTAATAGATTACTGCTACAACTACTAAAAACTAATAAATTAAGTACCTATAATATATATACAGTGGGGAAAAAAAGTATTTAGTCAGCCACCAATTGTGCAAGTTCTCCCACTTAAAAAGACGAGAGACGCCTGTCATTTTCATCATAGGTACACGTCAACTATGACAGACAAAATGAGGAAAGAAAATCCAGAAAATCACATTGCAGGATTTTTAATGAATGTATTTGCAAATTATGGTGGAAAATAAGTATTTGGTCAATAACAAAAGTTTCTCAATACTTTGTTATATACCCTTTGTTGGCAATGACACTGGTCAAACGTTTTTTGTAAGTCTTCACAAGGTTTTCACACACTGTTGCTGGTATTTTGGCCCATTCCTCCATGCAGATCTCCTCTAGAGCAGTGATGTTTTGGGGCTGTCGCTGGGCAACACGGACTTTCAACTCCCTCCAAAGATTTTCTATGGGGTTGAGATCTGGAGACTGGCAAGGCCACTCCAGGACCTTGAAATGCTTATTACGAAGCCATTCCTTCGTTGCCCGGGCGGTGTGTTTGGGATCATTGTCATGCTGAAAGACCCAGCCACGTTTCATCTTCAATGCCCTTGCTGATGGAAGGAGGTTTTCACTCAAAATATCACGATACATGGCCCTATTCATTCTTTCCTTAACACGGATCAGTCGTCCTGGTCCCTTTGCAGAAAAACAGCCCCAAAGCATGATGTTTCCACCCCCATGCTTCACAGTAGGTATGGTGTTCTTTGGATGCAACTCAGCATTCTTTGTCTCCCAATCCTCTTCTGGATCATCCAAATGCACTCTAGCAAACTTCAGACGGGCCTGGACATGTACTGGCTTAAGCAGGGGGACACGTCTGGAATTGCAGGATTTGAGTCCCTGGTGGCGTAGTGTGTTACTGATGGTAGGCTTTGTTACTTTGGTCCCAGCTCTCTGCAGGTCATTCACTAGGTCCCCCCGTGTGGTTCTGGGATTTTTGCTCACCGTTCTTGTGATCATTTTGACCCCACGGGGTGAGATCTTGCGTGGAGCCCCAGATCGAGGGAGATTATCAGTGGTCTTGTATGTCTTCCATTTCCTAATAATTGCTCCCACAGTTGATTTCTTCAAACCAAGCTGCTTACCTATTGCAGATTCAGTCTTCCCAGCCTGGTGCAGGTCTACAATTTTGTTTCTGGTGTCCTTTGACAGCTCTTTGGTCTTGGCCATAGTGGAGTTTGGAGTGTGACTGTTTGAGGTTGTGGACAGGTGTCTTTTATACTGATAACAAGTTCAAACAGGTGCCATTAATACAGGTAACGAGTGGAGGAAGTTAAAGAAGAAGTTATAGGTCTGTGAGAGCCAGAAATCTTGCTTGTTTGTAGGTAACCAAATACTTATTTTCCACCATAATTTGCAAATAAATTCATTAAAAATCCTACAATGTGATTTTCTGGAAAAAAAAATCTCAATTTGTCTGTCATAGCTGACGTGTACATATGATGAAAATTACAGGCCTCTCTCATCTTTTTAAGTGGGAGAACTTGCACAATTGGTGGCTGACAATACTTCCCCCCCCCCCCCCCACTGTATGTGTATGTATATATATATATATATATATATATATATATATATATTTACAAATATCACATGGTGATGTTTCTATTAGTTAAAAACAGTTTGTTCTTAACATTTTGAAAAGGGGCTTTCTTAAATTCACTGTGATTTGAATGCCCTGTTTTCTATAGGTAAATTATTCCAATCAGTTGGGTCTTTGTATCTGAAAGATCTTACGCCAACCTCATGATGTACCCTTGTAATTGCTGCTGTTGCTGAAAGGAGTAGTGCGAGTCTTGTAAAGTTAGGTGTTCCTTAATACATACAGGGAAATTTAAGTTGATCAATTTAACAAGAAATTGGTACCTATGCAATGTTATCTTAACTAATGCCTCTTCAGCTCGGGTGTTCAGTTTTAACAGTTGTTGTGACATTTTAGTGTGTGAAGCAAAGGAAATAAAGCACTGAATTTAACTGGCTACATATAACACACACTTTCACACCATTGTCAATGTACATTTATATTTTAGTCATTTAGCAGACGCTCTTATCCAGAGCGACTTACAGTTAGTGAGTGCATACATTTTTCATACATAATGTTGTTGTAACTGAGTTTCTCTATTCATGCTTTTATTTTCCTGTGAAACAGTTTGCCCCATCTGAAGATAAATCGTAATCCGTACATGTATGTGATATTCTGCTGTTGTAAAAAACCTGGAATGGATTAACCTTATGAATGTATTTGAATGTATTTTATTTTACATAAATAGAATGTCATATGAAATGTGATAAAATACTCATGCCACTTTGTTGTCTTCAGTATTGTAAATCGATGCTTGTTACTTCTCTAAGGATTCGTTCTAGATCAAACTGTTTGTCTTTGGCTCTGATGTTAGTGAACAGGTTTGTAGTTGATGGGTCATCTTCAATTTAAGCAGGGAATCTAATGTGAAGCCAACCTACCAGTAGGCCCTGAAGTATGTCTTGGATCTCACGTTGGTAACAACGATAAGGTTGTGGCATGATTTGTTTTTTTTAACTTCCCTTGTTGGCACTTGGCAGTATAATTATACACGTTTAGAAGCTCAAGAGGGACTTGGCCCTGTCTATTGACCCCTGTAATAAATGTGTATTTGGGTTCAGTCCTAGTGCTTTTCAACATGACCTCTCACCTCACAAAACCTCTACAGACCACAGAACTGAGATGCAGTGAGAATGTTAACTTTATATCCCTGCCTTGCACTACAGGAGGATGAGAAGTTCCTAACTGAAGTCTTTGCACAGCTAACAGATGAAGCCACAGAGGACGGTAAAAGGAGGGAACTAGTAAGTTTAATGACGAACTCGTTTTATTAAAAGCATACAAATACTAAGCTTTTATCCCATGAATGTTTCAGTGATGTACTCTCCTGTTTTCCTTCCTCTTCACAGGTGAACTTCTTCAAAGAATTTTGTGCTTTTTCACAAACCTTGCAACCGCAAAATAGAGATGCTTTCTTCAAGACTCTGGCAAATCTAGGCATTCTTCCTGCTCTTGAAATAGTCATGGTATGAATGTGTACTATGTACATTTTAAATGCCTTGTTTTTGCATATTTATCCTAGACATTTTGTCATGTGTTTGGTGTGGCAACATTCTCTCGATCCCTTGAACGTGAAATCCCATCTCACCTTCAACGGCTGTATCTTGTCAGCACATGTCAAAATAAGTATAATGTATGTCTCTTAAAGATAACTTTATCTACTTACCATGTGTCAGATTAATTTGTGGATACCATTTGTCTCTTTCCATACAGTTTGACGGAAGTTGCTATATAGCGTTAGCGCAATTGCTAACTAGCGTTGGCAACTGCTAGCATGCTAGTAGATACCATAGACTTCCAGTCATTGCACTACAGCTAGTTAGCATTGGCTCGCAAAACTACCTAACTTCCTTCATACTGAATGCAAACCAAACAAATTGTATCCATGAGCATCTGATTGGGGATGTAGATGAAGGGCTTCATTGCCTAAATCCTGAAGTATCCCTTTAATCCTAAACTTGAAAAGGTCTAAAAAGTCAGTTAGTCCAGATTGCACTAAGGCTCCTGAGCCCCTAAAGAAACACGTGGATGGAGCTGAATGCACTATTCGTTTGAGCTCACTGTGTGTATCCAGTGTGTGACTAGTGTGTCTCACCGTCTCCACAGGGCATGGACGACCTGCAGGTGAGGGCTGCAGCCACAGACATATTCTCATACCTGGTGGAGTTCAGCCCCTCCATGGTCCGAGAGTTTGTTATGCAGGAGCCACAGCAGACTGATGATGTAAGTATGTTATATAGCTAGGCTTACATGAAATGTGATACTGGTGGGCCAATTTCTCTGCCAAATGGAGCTGTGATTATGTAAATGATTATTTAACCAGTGAAATGTTAATTTATAAAATGCACATTGAACTGTTTCTTATAGTAGGTGTTTACTGTTAACCCAAGCATACCCTTTCTGAGCATTTAGATGTGTCTGAATTCTCTAGGATGTTCTAGGTTTCCTGTACGTGATGCTACTTACTTGTTCATTAGGACGTGCTGCTGATAAACGTGGTGATAAAGCAGATGATCTGTGACTCAGACCCTGAGTTGGGGGGTGCTGTGCAGCTGATGGGGCTCCTACGAACACTGATTGACCCAGAGAACATGCTGACCCCCACCAATGTAAGACCATGTCCAAACACACACACTCTTCTGTCATAACACTGGGTGTAATGACTATTATACAAGAAAACAGAACAGCTAGCTATACCTCATGAGTTGTATGATACTTTCATTACATGAAAGATGAACTCTGCAATATGACAGCATTGCTGTCTACTAATCTATTTTTTACTTTGAATCCCGTTAGAAAACGGAGAAGACAGAGTTTCTCAGCTTCTTCTACAAGTACTGCATGCAGGTCCTCACAGCCCCTCTATTGGCCAACACTGTAGAGGAGAAGAAGTCTAAAGGTGAGGAGGGGGGACCTTTTGTATTTAACTCATGTGATTATAGATCTAAATGGATGTATGCATGGTCTGTGCTATCCGGGATCCATGGGACGTCCGCTACCTCCCATTGAAGTTGACTTTTTAAATGGTTATGGCAAGGGTTATGGTTTAGGGAAGGGACGTCCCAAGGATCCCGGATAGCACTGATAATGTATGCATTGTGTGTATGGACTCTGGTCTTGTGTAGAATTTGGTGTGTTTAGGTCCAGCTCTGTGTTGATATGCATAGCTTTTTGGTGGGCAGGCCAAGAAGTCTTGGTTTGGATCTATTTACATGACTGATATTCATTGCTTTTATTATATCTCTCAGATCTGCAAGAGGGGTCCACCAAGATCAACCCAGTGTGCCCTGGTATTTAACCATACATTATCACAATCATAATTCTCATTTGACTAAGTGTGTCTCTCCCTATTGTAAATGCATGCCTCTATGTCTTCCAGATAATTTCCAGACAGCTCAACTCCTGGCTTTGATTCTGGAGCTGCTGACATTCTGTGTTGAGCACCACACATATCACATAAAGACCTACATCATGAACAAGGACCTGCTGCGACGAGTCCTGGTGCTAATGAACTCTAAACACACCTTCCTGGCTCTGTGTGAGTCACCGGGGAAACACTACAGAGGGACATGGGTTCTAGAATATGGGGAGCACCAAGTGTTGAATTTGTTTTTTCATGATTTGATTAATGAAGCACATCAAGCTAGAACCCAGACCTTTGGACCCTTGGCTCCTGGGTATAATCCATTGATAAATCCACAACCTAAATGTACTGCTTGTGGTGTAAGTAGTTGCTGTATGGAGTTTACTCAAAGCCTCTTTTCAAGGTGTTGATTGTACTGGTTGTCTTTTAACAGGTGCTCTGCGCTTCATGAGGAGGATAATCGGGCAGAAGGATGAGTACTACAACCGATACATTATCAAAGGGAACCTGTTTGAGCCAGTCATCAACACCCTGCTGGACAACGGAACTAGATACAACCTCCTAAACTCAGCCATCATCGAACTCTTTGAGTTCATTAAAGTTGTAAGTTCATATTCACCCTTTTAACATGTCTGGTTACCATTTTACCACATGCACACATCCTAATGACATCTATCTCTACAGGAGGATATCAAGTCCCTCATAGCACACATCATAGACAACTACTTCACAGCTCTTGAATCCATTGAATACGTCCAGACGTTCAAGGGCCTGAAGGGCAGATATGAGCAGGAGAAGGATCGACAGACCCTGAGACTCAACAGGTCAGTGTTCCGTCATCTCCCTCACAGACATGGACAACTGGAATGGCGTTAAAGTGGAACATTTGATTAGTTGATTTGTTTGGTTCAGCCAAAGAGGATAACTTAGCATATCATTTAATAGTAGTTTGTTTGTGTTGAGCAAAGTAACTTAAGCAGTGTTTATTGCATGCAATGCTTTTAAAGCCAATGTTGCATTGTCAAGTGACATACATTTTTTTCATGTTATTTATATAAAGCCTGTTAAAAGTAGTCTTAACTGTATCCAAGCAGATATCGTAGGGATGCTCGAACACTGGACGGGGATGAGGAAATGTGGTTCAATGATGATGATTATGAAGAAGGAGAGGCTGTTGAGAAAAGCAGGCCAGAGGAAGAGTTCCCAGAGAGCTACGGAAAGTATATGGAAGCAAAAAAAGGTAAGTGCCGCCACTCTGCGAAGTGTATGTGTTGAACCCCACTGCTTGTGGATTGGTATGTTCACCCATCTCTTTGCAGTTAAAGAGAGTGACAACAAAGAGAACTTCCCAAAGCAGACCCCAACTGGCAGCTTTAAGTTGACCTTTTCTCATTCTGCAGGGGCTGCCAACGGTGCCAACGGCAAGCCAGCTGCCTCGCCCGCCGCCGCAGCCAGTCCCAACGGCTCTCCAGCCAAGTCGGCCGCGCCACCCGGCGCCCTGGTAGTCAAGGTGAGCTTTCCCTGTCAACTGCCATTCTAATTGCCAAGGTGAGCCATATCCTCTTTCTACCTGTCAATCTGTAGTAAAAAGCCCCATTTTCCTGCCACCCCAGTAGTAAAAATTATCAAACCCAGGGTTGAGTCACTTGAGTTCTAATGTGACCTATGTTCTCGTTGACAGACTGCGATGGTCGGCCTTGTAGACTACCCTGACGATGAAGACGAGGAGGAAGAAGACGAAGAGCAGTCGCCACGGAAACGGCCCCGTCTGGGCTCCTAAGCCAGTGAAGTCGTCAGGTCTTGGTCAGCTGTGCCACAGTCACAGTCCACTGGACAGAGACCACTCCCACCTTGCTACCCTCCCAGCCTGCCCCCTGCTCCTACGTCCCCATACCTGGCCTGTGGACCAGAGAGGTTGAACAGTGCCAAGGTTTCCCTGTTGCTCCGGCAGGGACGCAGCACTTCACCCAAACCTCAGCCGCTCTACAGAAGGGGGAGCAGGGGCTAATGGGAGAGCCAGTCAGGCTAGCAGGACTAGCCGCTTAGTAATGGAAGCTTGATTGGCTGACCCTACAGAACTGTTCCTTTGGGTTGGGTGGAGGGAACTAGGCAAAAAGAGGGGGGTAGGTAAAAAAAAAAAAAAAGAACCTACAGAAAACAAAAGTTGCTTAGTTCTGAGGAGCAGGACTGAACCGTTGAAGCTGGGGCTGCATTGCCGAGGCTCACACACAACTAGCCAGGAATCCTGTATTCATGAGTTTAAAAGTACTGTATAGTTATTTTTAATGATTTGCCCCTTAAGTGATTTTAAAAGGGGAGAGCTATACCTGCCAGTGTTTTTTTTTTTTTTTGCTGCACAATTGGTGGGACCACTGTTCACCCTTTTAATTCAATTCATTGTAGAAAGCAAGAGTTGCAATGCTGGTTTTAAAATAACATGTATTAAACTGCAGTAAAGTCATTTTTGCAGCCCACTGAGTGTCTGAAGTTTGTGTATTCAGTGGCTTTGACTCACTGTGGCTCCCTTTCAACGGAGGTACCAGAGGTTGTCTATTTTCCAGCAGGTATGTGTATCTTGTTTTAAGAGAACACAAACCCTTCTCAGTGGTGCATACTACTGGTGATCCAGTTCAGTACTCCTGATGGGTTGAGTTGATTTTGTTGCTAGCACAGTTCCTGTGGGTCAGAGCATATTTCAGTAGTGGTGGCTAGACCAGCTACTGCCATTTATATAGACCAGGGATGGGCAACTGCCCCCTCCCCCCATTTTTGTTGTTGAAGGAACAGTGTGGGTCTCAATTTACTGTGGCGTTAGAATATGCAATTTTGAAATTTGGTTGTGCATCAGCAGTTTCTCTTATGACAGTCATTCAATTATCCCATGTTGGCAAATTTTTTGGGGGGGGGATTGGTAAATTAGTCTAAGCCAGCTCTCTAAACTTGTGATCATGGTTGAATTACCGACCGGGGACCCCCATTGATCATCAGAAACTGCAAACATGTCTCCACCCTTTGGCAAAATGTTTGCAGGAAATTAGCTGTAACACTGCACATTTCTCTCCACCCCATGGCAAAAGGAGTACAATTGCATGAAATTAAAGTAGCAGAATGTGTAGAATTGCAGGAAATTAACTTCTAATTTATCTTCGCTGTCAAGAGAGCT